>NC_083475.1:15518182-15818182 GCF_030014155.1 Tachysurus vachellii
GCAGGAGTAAATGTACAGTAATGAAAGCCACATTATGTAAAAATGCAATTACTGGAATAGGGGAAATTATTAATGTACTAACATTAACTTCTGAGAACATTTGGTTAATGTGATGCCATGACAGCGATGCATCATTACTTGTACCCATTCATAATATTTCATATCCCCACGTTTCGCTTTAGTTTTCCAGCTCGAAATGATGAACACAGAGCCGACACGGTGTTTTTACCAACCGAAAGATGAGCTAGAGTTTAAAAACTGTAAAATATAACGTGCATTTTTAAAAGATGTCGAGCCCATTAATATTTATGACTCATTTATCAAGAAATGAAAATAATCTTTTGCACATTTTACTGTTGTCTGCTCGGGGGCATGATTATAACTCAGTTAAAGTACACTCTGACTCTGAGAATGTCTGGTTCGATTTACGCAAAGCAACAAATCAACATAAGTCTCGTTGTCTGAAATGTCTCAGGGGCTCGTAGCACAATGAAGCAGGTTTCTTAAACTTGGCTCAGGCTACAATATTGTTCCAACTCAAATGGGTCTGACCGACTGCCTAAAGATTGCAATGGAAATGCCGGATGTCTAATGCATTTGATTCTCGGTTCCAATTGTTACGGTGAATTTCAATAAGCCTTCATTATGCAGCGCCGAGCCTGGGTGCGAGTGGAAGAGTGGGCGTCCACATTCACACACTTTACAATTCCCACGCATTGGGGAACGATGTTTCTGTACATGTAATTTACCCAGCTCTGATACAAGAGTGTTTATTGAAAACTGTTTATATCTAACATTTCCACTGGGTTCTTAAATCCATTTAATACTTGTGTGGCCCTCAGGTCAAATTGACTTATTTATTACTCAAAGTCAAAGTGACCGGAGGATAATATTTGATCAGACTAATATTATTTGATCGGATTTATTTCAGTTGTGGGGTTTGTTCAGAAAAGTTAATTGGGCTCGCTGTCAAAAACTACTACAATGCTGGGAGTCAAAATATTCCTTTTAAGCATTTCATTAGAGTCCTTATGATTTTGCAGGGAGGTTTTATTTTAATTAACAATGAAGAATTTACAGTTAAGAAAAGCAAAAACAATCACAGACAGTGAACATACAGGTTAATATTTTTAAATGAAATCGATCTTTTTATAATTAATAAAGTATATAAAATAACTTTTTTTCAACCTGAGACTTGGTATTCATCACTTTGGGCAGTGGTGGCTCAAGTGGTTAAGGCTCTAAGTTGTTGATCAGAGGATCAGTGTTTAAGCCCAAGCTTTTCCAAGCTGCCACTGTTGGGCCCTTAAACAAGGCCCTTAACCGTCACTGAACCAGGGGCACTGTATTATCTGACCCCAACCTCCAAAATTGGGATAAGCAAAGAAAGAATTTCACTGTTCTGTAATGTATATGTGATCAAATAAAAGCTTCTATACTATTCTTATAAGATCCTCAGGATACACACACATACACACAGGTCTGTTTTATCCAGTGTTATTTCAAAATTGTGCCAAGGCTGCATGAATGAAGAGGAAAAAAAACAATGCAAATGTGATTGTGTGTGTTTTGTATTTGATCTTTATACAGTAGCTGGTGTTTGCTGTGTGATAAATACTTTCAGTATAAAAAGATTAAGACTAAAGATTTAGAGTAAAAGTTAACAAAGTAGTCATTAGATTACTAATAGTTGTTTCACAAAGTTAAAAAAAAAGTGATTTATGCTATACGTGGATTATATACCGAAGCTGAAGCAAACTTGAGTTCTGCATCAGGACAATGATCCAAAACACACCAGCAAGTCCACCTCTGAATGGCTGAAAAATACCAAAATGAAGACTGTGGCCTAGTCAAAGTCCTGACCTGATTCTTATTGAGGTGCTGTGGCATGACCTTAAAAAGGCGGTTTATGTTCAAAAACCCTTCAATGTGGCTGAATTACAACAATTCTGCAAAGATGAGTGAACCAAAATTCCTCCACAGCGCTGTAACAGACTCATTGCAAGTTATCGCAAGCGCTTGATTGCAGTTCTTGCTGCTAAGGGTGGGACAACTAGCACTTTTTCACACCTGTGTGTGTCCACACTGAATTCTTTATCATGTCTGTGGTGTTTTAAACCCCCAGGTATGTTCAGAGTCAATCCAACACCACCCAAATGGAGCCAAAAAAAAGCTTTTCTAATGAAATGCTACTTAAAGGATTCTATTTTGACTCACTTCAACACTGAGTCCCAGTTACATAGTAGATTTTGACAGCAAGCCCAGTGAACTTTTCTAACCTTTCCAGAATGTAAAAAATAAATAAATAAATCAAATCTGATCAACTATTATTAGATGTTTATCTTGGTCTATTGTCTACTATATACAACAGCTCCCTGATTTGGAAAGGACATTGGTGTTAGAAACCTAGTTAATCAATATAGATCCTTCTAGTTTAAATCTAAGTACAAAAACAGATATAACAGAATAGCGTTACTGTATTCGGGTTCATCCCTTCTTCTGATAAACTGATGACGGATTACTTTACTGTTTGTTTAGTAAAGGCATACAATGGCATTGAGTACACCCCTAATTCATCATCTTGCACTGGTGTGTGTATGTGTCTTACCTGTGCCCATGTGCTGCAGCGAGGCTGTATGAGTTCATATCCCCTAAAGGAGCCGAAGTAATGCCATTGCGGTATGTGGTTCCAATTAAAGGGTCCGCTCCCCTCTCCAAAAGCAGGCTGACCAACTCAAAATTGCCTGTAAACATCGCAAAGAACAAGTAAATACATTTTATTCAACTATTCCTAATAATCTACCATGTTATTACTCGTAATGAACCACTGAACTTTATTGTATATGACTGGAGACGGGGATTTATTTATAATCCCCAGAAGTATCTGGTTCTTCCCGTGTTTTCTTTTTTGTCTTAGCTTTTCAAAATCTGTGTCCAATCTTTCTGGAAATTAGCTTTGTGATAATTGATTGTCATTTGTTCAAAGTGCCATATCACACTATCAGACATACACGTGCATCAATCAGGGCTTTCATTCAAGTATTTTCTGTGCTGTCAACACACAGGTGATTAAACTCACTTTCTAATTAACAGACAAATATAAAATGGGTTACACCTGTGATGCTGCAAAAAAAACCCTTCTCTTCTTTACTAAGTGCATGTTTATGAGCCGACGTGATACCTTCTGCGAGTAAGAGTAGGGAATCTACTAAAATACACAGAAAAGGGTTGTTTGAGGACCAAGATTGGAAGACATTGTTCTGAACGATTACACTGAAAACGAGTTATTTATGGTCTGCTTGACTGTGTTTTGATGGATTATGTTTGAGATAAAAGCTGTTCTTTTTCCTGAGGCATTTTTGGGCTAAATACACCTGAACAAAAAAACGAGCCAATTAAAATGAGAATAATGAGTAACATGGAAATGTGCTGCATCTGCATTAGGAGCACTAAAAGTAATTAAGCTTTTCTCTGAAACATGCCTTGTGTAGATTCTGCTGAGAAATAAGTACGAGTAATGTGGGTCCAGTTTCCCGAAAGCATCCTAACCATAAGGTCATGAGAGAGAGAGAGAGAGAGAGAGAGAGAGAGAGAGAGAGAGAGAGAGAGAGAGAGAAAGAAAGAGAGAGAGACAGACAGACAGACAGACAGACAGACAGACAAACAGACAGGCAGAGAGAAAAAGACCAACAGACAGACAGACAGACAGAGAGAAAAAGACCGACAGACAGACAGAGAGAAAAAGACAAACAGACAGACAGAGAGAAAATGACAAACAGACAGACAGAGAGATAGACAAACCGACAGACAGAGAGAGATAGACAAACAAACAGGGAGACAGACAGAGAGAAAAAGACCAACAGACAGACAGACAGAGAGAAAAAGACCAACAGACAGACAGACAGACAGAGAGAAAAAGACAGACAGACAGAGAGAAAAAGACAAACAGACAGACAGAGAGATAGACAAACAGACAAAGAAACAGACGGGGAGACAGACAGAGAGAGAAAGACCAACAAACAGACAGACAGAGAGACAGAGACAGACAAATATGGGGACAGAAAGAGAAAGACCAACAGACAGACAGAGAGACAGACAAAGAGAGAGTGACAAAGATCTCACTCTACAATTTACAAGTTGTATGATGAACCAGTAAACAGTGCACATGTCACTATAGTGAGTCTGATTAAAAAAAAAAGGTAAACATAAACCTCCTCATGTCATGACATAACTGTTTAGAATAAGTAGTTTACATTATACTACATTAGAGACATCAGTTTAGCGCTTCTGTCCTACTTATATTTGATGCGACACATAAAGACTTGACTTAACTTACCATCACTGATTATTTCTCTAAACACCCCAAAGCTGCTGACTCTAACACTGATGGAATACATCAAATGACCTCTTATTCACAGTCCAGACAGTTTCTTATTTCTTCCAGTGAATCTACCAGACATGAAACCACAGTGTACCAGATAAGACAACAAATTCTCTTGTAAAGCTGAATCATCTTGCCATTGTCTCTGCCTTGCCTTGCACATTAGCAATCAAAATTAAGATTACTGCAAAGCTGCTTTGAGACAGTGTCTACTGTAAAAAGCACTGTACGAATAAAACGTGAATTTAATTAACGCCGTTGTGCTTTCGAAATGGAGCTCAGTCGATTTTCCTTTGTTGAATTTGATGAAGCTTCTTTCTCCCCTTTTTAATGCTCTCTATCTTGAATCTGTACTAATTCAGTCGACTGTAACTGAACAGGATGCCAGAACACTGGCCACATAATCTTTGCTCTCACTCCACGATGCCAAGCTGATGATGGATTTGTGTATTAAGAAAAAGAGTAATACCTCACACTGTAATATATAATCGTAAACCCTTAAATAAAATCCCAGGGTCTGTCAGCAGGTCCAGACTTACATTTCTCCTACTTATCGGGTTATTTTTAATAGTGCAAATCTGAATTGAACAGTGCATTTCTACAAAGTTTTTCAGAGACGGATGAAAATTTGTCTACAGTTGACATGCGGCCAATGTTCAGTGACTTTCCCCAGCAGCAGATATTCGTTCAGCTACATGCCATTTGAACGAATATTGACCATTTGGCTACGATGTGGGTTTATTTTTCTACACACTGATTAAATCTGGTGCTGAATTACAATATACTACAATACGCATTGGAAGCATTTCTATTAAAAATCTTTATAGACTTGATTGAATCTGGTTTGTTTTTAACATCACAATTCAGTACGTACAAATACTGCAATTAAGTCCAAAAAAATACTTGTACAAAACACTCTGAAACATAACAACCGAGATAAGAATTTTGCCACTTCCTGTTTATTGCGGACCTTTTCACAGACTCCTGCTGATTGTTTTTCTAATGCAAATCAGTGTCCCGTCCTTGGCATGTTGGGTGCTGGGGGTATCTGACCAGCTGTATGTCAAACTGAGCATGAGGAATAAGAGCTGATGAAGTTTTGATGTCATGAACCTCACACAACCTTAAAATCACACATTCGTTTACTTATAGCACTCTTACAACATGTATGCAAGATCTCCTGCTCAACCCTTGATCCTCTTTAGCTATAGAGAAAGGATTGAAGAAGACATTTAGCTTAGCGCCTAATCAAGTAATGCCACCTGTATGAGGACTTGGAAGTCAACTACTGTAGCTAAGTGATTTTCAGAATGATGAAGACACTGTTTATGTAAATTTAATGAAAATCTTTTGGCCTCATTCATATTCATGGACATGCCTCTCTTTGGATTTTGTGTTATAGTTGAAGAGAAAATTATTGCCATATTTTTGTCTCGATTTATTGTACGATTATTTCCAGAATATTTGGCAACATTATTTACTGCATTAAATAACCTGATCAAATTTTAAACAACTTCAGATCTCTAATGAGCAAGCCAGGAAAAACTCCCTGACACAACATGAGGAAGAAATCTCCTCTTCCTCATACTACACCAGATTAAATCATCATGTGATTAAATCATATTTTTAGTATCTTTAATATAACTATAGACTATACAGTCAAGTAGTGCTAAGTGTGTTATGAGTAAGAGAAAACATCCGTGTCACTGGCACGGCTTGACTCGACTCCAGCTACTCGATCCACAAACAAATCCGGGATATAAAGCAACATCTAGATTCACATGTAACCCTTGTTAAAGAAAACCTCTTATGAATAACACATTGCTGAGGATTGCTGTGTCACCTGCAGCAGAAGCCAGCTGGAGCGGTGTTTCCGCGTAGTTCTCAGCTCCATCCTGCAACGCTCCCTCCACATTGGCTCGGGCGTCCAGTAGAAGCTAGCGTGGATCAGGCCGTAACAGACAAAACACATCATTCTAAAGAAAATGCTCATTTTTATACTGTGTCTCTATCTGTTAGATTTCTACAAAAGCAAATACAGCATAATTACGGAGGATGTATAAAAAAAAGAGAAAGAGTTGAAATTGTTCATCTCAACAGCCATAACAGGACTTGGGTAATTTCACGTGTAACTGGGTGAAAGTAACATTTCAAATCTAAAGACATCCCTCTTCCCCTCGCCATAAGCACTTTCTGACAACTTATATAAACATACATAACATTTTGATTTTTTTCTAATAAAAATGCTGCTATGTTGACATTATTAGTATCTGAGTGAACAGATATATACTGTATACTGTATATTCAGTAAATCCAGCAGTTCATACAACTCTAATTACCTTCACCCTCCCTTCCACGTGGAATTACCCGAGACGACGTCCTGTTACGTCTGAAAGCACATAGATTCCTAGCAGTTCCTTTCAGAGCTGCAACATCAAACGTCAAAATCGATAAATTACAATAAAAAAGTAGGCAATAAGATTTCATTATCAATTAGATAATCTATAAAGCACAATGTAGCACACACTACGCCACTACACAACACAAGCAGTCAAGTATTTTTTCCATGCAGGTGTTTTGATAAATGTACACAACACACACACACACACACTATACAGAATAGATATTTAGTGATATGTTGAGGTCACTATCCTGCTTTCAGTTCACATCAACCAAGCTGGAAGCTTTTGAGTCAATTTTTGTGTCCGCACACCAGAAATGATACGTCAAGCAAAATAAACTTTATTTTGCTTTATTTTGAATTTGACTAGCCGAAACGGAACAAATAAGGCTTGAACTGCAGGTAAGAGTCTCGACCTGTCGCATTCGCTAACATCAAAGACTCCATTTCCAACAGATCACGAGGCCTACATGCATGGACGCATCAGACTCACTCCCACAAGCCATCTGTACTCCTACGCTTACAGTCGCTGTCCTTCTAATTCTGTTCACCTGTTTTCAAATCTGTCAGAAAACTAAACTTGTTTGAATGCAAGTGCAGGTGAGTTTAGTTTAACAGTTCAAACAATGTTCCAGGCAAAAGACAGGTCTAAAGCAGCCGATGGTCGATCTGAGATATCTACAGTTACATTTATATCAATGAAATGTATGAAAAGTGAAAACATCCATACTTGTACAAGTAGGTCACAGACTAGGAATACCATCAGTCTAAAACTCTGCTGGGAGGAAATACAGCAAGAAGAATACAGAATATCTCTAACAGTAGACAGGCTCAGAAACGTCTCACATTACTTCACAAAGAAACAAAGGAAACAAAGGCGCTAATAAACAGTGATAGAGACAACTGAATCACTGGGAAACATGACAGTCCTATTAAGTTATAGCAACATCTTTCTTCTCTTTAACTCTAATTGTCATGACAGGTTTTTGAATACTGAACATAAGTTTCCATAAATAAAAACATAAAGTAATCGAAAGACATTGACTGTAAGTGTGGGAGTGCAGATGCCTTGTGGGAAGATGAGTCCTGTGAGGTCATACTCGTAGGCCGCAGCGATCTGTGGGTAACGGAGTCTGTAACATTAACTGGTTTGACACCGGTGTCCAAGAAAAAAAAGTGTGTGTATATATTCATTACAAATATTCCTTATAAAAAATGACTATAATTAATTATAATTATAATTAAAAACATTTATTATATTTTTTGTATTAATATAAAAGATCGACATAAGCAGTTTGTATTCTCGTGGCATGACAGAAGAATGTCAGTTATATTAAACTTTAATTAATAATCTGAGTCCTGTAGTAGTTTTACTAATATTAAATGCTGGAAAAAAAATACTTTTAATAGGTTGTATTTATTAATGGGGCTATTTTTAAAATAATAAATTTTACCAATCAACTGAAAAGATCAAATCATTGAAGTAAATTTAATAAATTCATTGATTGATCCTTGTTAGTTGCAGCTTTATTTACATTGTAGCTGCATAAATATTTTATGCATAATGACACCGGTATAAGATGAACGAATTCTGTAGCACTAGACTTTATTGTAGCTCTTACTGATCGCCTGCAATGGGGAGGCTGTGATCTACTCCATGCATACATCTCCTGCTAGTCTGGTTTTCTGTTAATCATAGCGCTAAAATAAAAATCAACCAACGGAGGAAAGAGAAAAAAATCACAATCAACACAAAAAAAAAAAAAAAACCAAAAGAAAACAAGCCTTTTCATTAAATGAATGGTTTCAGTTAGTAGGAGAACTCATACAACATAAACAAAGCATGTGGCTTTTGCTTCAGAGGTAATAGAGCGCCTGTGTTCTTAAGAGAACAAACGCTCCTGTACGTATATACGTGTTCTTTAAAAAATTCAAGTGCTTTTAGTAGAAAACATCCTGCTATGCACTGTTTACTGACTCATTAAATCCAGCCTGAAGAGAAACATCCAGTCCACAGGAGTATTTTTTGCCAGTATTATTATGTTAGTGCATAATAATAAAAGTAATAATAATAATTGAAGGAGAGTGCAGAGATGGAAGGCATTGAATTATTCGCGTCATTACTACCTGCACGACAGGGACGTGTCCGTGCAACACGGCGAAAGTGAGTGGAGTCCCCTGCCTGGTGTCAGGATAAACTGAGGGGTGTCTGTGTATTGAGCTGGGAACCTGGGAAGTCATATAGGGGAAGTTCAGGGAAACAAATAGCATTCAGCCATTACACACTGGAGTTAAGTTGGACGTGGAAGAAAAAAAAAAGAGAAGCAAGGAAAAAATATAAAGAAGTGACTGAGAGGAATGTTGGAGCGGAAAGTTGGAGACAGCTTTTTTTTCCCACCTGCCCCTGTGCTAACCTCAGACAGTTAAGAATAGACTTATAGGATTTTTTTTTAATAATAGAAATCCACCCAATGCTGAAAACTAGCCTTCCCTTTCCTCACTCTCCATATAATAACTCACACATATCCCAGTGCTTTAGCCAGAGACCTGGCCATAATCTGCAGGGTTCTTTGCAAGTTTTAAAGGTAGTGACAGATAGACTGGAGGAGAGATAATTGGCAGAGATCATAAATGCTGGAGGACACACTAAGGAATGACTCATAAGCAAAGTGCCAAAAGCTGGGACTTAAACATCCTTTGCTTCTCTCTTAGCTGTGCTTTCTATCAGGCAAAAATCCATTTATTAATCATGTATGCTTACATAAAGATGCTATCTGTGAGTAGCTGAACAGTCATGACTTTGAGCTATGAATAATGACACTGACAGCTTGGAAATGTTATGGATAGTATATGAGGGTCTGGGAAAACAAGTCAGGAATTAAAGCTGTGTCCCAAATCACATACTTATGCACATTTTGTAGTATACATACTGTGAGTAGTGAGAGAGTTCACACTGAAAATTCCAACAAGAAGAAATAACTTCACAGCTACCTGGATGAGGAAGTTATTGAACGTTTTGGTTTATGTAGCGCAACAGGCGCAGGGCTAGCAGATAGGCCTTTAAATTTACATAGCCGAAGACAAGAATTGTTTTTTTGTAAATTAGTCCAAGGTGTGTGAGATTTATTATATCAAAGTTTTAAAAATTTACTTTACTTTACATTAGCTGTGTTTGAGATCATTTAGCAATGCTTAGCTGAGAAACGGTTTAAAGCTCCAATTTGCAAAAAAACAACCACATTCTAATCCATACACAAGACGCTTAATCACATAGTATAAGTGTAAGGTGTAGTATGTCATTTGGGACACAATCTATTGACTGGGAAAGCTGGGAAATCTATTTATTTTGAACTTTGGCCTAGTCTATCTTCATGCAGAGGTTGTTTCTGGAACAGTCAGTGAGCCTGAAACCATGGTAGGTACGTGCAATTTCCTCACACAGTGAATGTCACACTTTCATCAGTTGTTTGATAGCTATTTGTAATCAGATCCATGATGTTTATCATGATGTCTGTGAATCTTTATGTCCAATTTTCTCCATTTTAACATGTAAGAACTTCCAGAACTTCACAAAACACATTTCAGTTGAGGAAAGTCTTTACTTTTCAAAACTATACATAGTAGAAAATGTCACGCTTTCCCTAAGCAAACAGTTTTCCCAGGCTGCCACACATATATACCCTTCAGTTCACAGTTTTCTAAATGTGATATTTTAGTGCGTTATAAAACGAGAACGCTCGTTTCTGAACAGGCACTTGGCATTTTGTTCAAGAGTCACTCTCTCCACAAGAAACCACAAACAGATCAAAACACAGTCAAATCCATGAAGCCTTTTCCATTGCCAAGACAGGCTTTAATAAACTTTGGGTCATCTGAGTTCGGGCTGTATGGGATACTTCATGATTTTGACTTAAATGGGACACGATAAGTTAAGTGTGTCTACTTTGGGATGAATTTGTATAAAATTTAAACAAAATGGATTATGCAAATGAATAATATACTGTATTTGTAAATCCTTTCTTTATTGATTTTATAATTAATATTTAAGCAGACACACTTTTAACCCCTCAAACTCTCTCTTAAATTATCAAGCAGATTATTCAGTAGCTACATTAGGAACGGTGTGTAAAGGCTGAGGAATAAATACAGCTCTGTGTTGGTTTAAACTGAGAGCTTCAAGGGTTAAATACAGCACTTAGACTTTTTACATGGCATGCTGACAGCAAGAGAAGAACATGGACAGACATCAGCTACTGATACAGAACAGGATCCAGCTATAAAGACACACTGGGCTCCATATATAACATCCTCTGATTCATACTGACCTCACTGTTGATATCGGCCCCAGCGTCCAGCAGCATCTGTACCATGGCCTCGTCACCACGGACACATGCGTACATGAGTGGGGTCATTCCCTGCACACACACACACACACACACACACACACACACACACACACACAGAGGAATTTAATTGTGTCATAAAACAAATGGTGTCTACCTCGCTCCGTTCCTTTCTATTTTCTCTCTGCTTTCTTAAAACAACTTGTTTATGTTTTTGATTAACAGTTTATTTAATTCTGTTTATTCTCATGTATGTATTATTTATTTTTTCTTTTTATCTTATGGTGATGCAAACTGTGTATTATCTGGGTCTTTGTTGTAGCTGAAGTTTGAGAGTGTGAGTACGTGAGGGTGAGCAGACTGTCTGGTTGTGTTTGTTGTTGTGTATTTGTTGTGTTATGTATGAATGTTTTGTTCATTTGTGATTTGTGATTAGGACCACCTTGAAATGAAATAATTCAATAAATTATATAAGGTTGGAATAATAAATTTCAGGAAATTAGAAAACAGAGAATAAATCAATTTGTAGATATTTTGTAATCACTTGAAAAATTGCAATTTTGTACCCATTAAACAACTAAATACAATAAATACAATTTCTCAAGAACAATTTATCACTCAGAAAAACAACACGATTGATTACAAACAGAAAAAAAAGTATCTTTAAAATAAATGCCATTGTGTGATAAAGTATCAGTAAGTAAGTAAACTGGTTTCAAAAATACACAGCATTGTGTTTAATACAATTTTTATTCCCAATGGAGAGAAAATAAAGCTTTTGTTTCACAGCCATGGTGAAACAGGCCTCATTTCCATATTTTGCATGCGTCTGTGAGCAATTGAGGTCATATCAGAACCGCTTGCACATAGCAAGGCTTGCTGTCTCACCTAAACTAACCTAGTGTCACAAATTCATCAAAATATCCCTAAGAGGTTTGTTAACTCTAAATATGCCCCCTGTTTTATTTCCACTTTCCTTATTTATTTCCAAACATAGTCAGATGATGTGTACACACTAGCACTGGTAGCTTTATAGCGCATATAAATACGCGGGAGACTTAAGTTGTTCATCTGAGAGATGCAGTGCTCGAGAAGTAAATAAAAGGGATATTTGCTCTGGTGCTTAAAGTGCTATATCACACATAACAGATTCAAACTAAATCTTACAAGTTATACAAGATATGACATGTTTACTCTCAATTAACTCAGCAGAAAACCAACAGAAGACAATAAAGTTTAAAAATATAGCTGGGATCTGAGGGGATGATGGCGGGTTTTGTTTTAAAGGAATCTGGTCATCATTAGAAATACTCTGATTTGCATAAAAACTCAAGGTTACAAAATTCACCTTGTTTGAGATGAGAGACGATATCTGATGTACCTTTATTAATCCCCTGTAGCGGAAATTCAAGATAACACAACAGCGAAAGTAAGAGAAATATCATCAAAGAAAAGTCTATAGATCAAAACAGTGTAAAATAAAAATAACAGTGTAAGATATCTAGAAATAATACATATAATAGAAACATAAATATCTATCTATCTATCTATCTATCTATCTATCTATCTATCTATCTATCTATCATCTATCTATCTATCTATCTACTGTATCTATCTATCGACAGACAGACAAATTGATAGATAGATAAACATGATAGACAGACAGACAAGTAGGCAGATAGATAGATAGATAGATAGATAGATAGATAGATAGATAGATAGATAGATAGATAGATAGATAGATACAGAAGTTTACAATATTATGGTTTGTATATTATGCAAATTATGGTTGTGTATGAACCTCTGTAGTGTAGTGTTAATTTCGTCACCTATTTTTAATTTAGTCTTAGTCTTAGTCTTGTGCCAAATGTCCTTGTTAGTTTTAGTCATATTTAATCATTCACATATCTTTTTTTGTTAGTCTAGTTTTAGTCAAAAGAAAACTCAAGGTATCTTAGTCAAGTTTTAGTCGACTAAAAGTCTTTTAATTTTAGTCTAGTTTTAGTCAAAAAAATGTAGTCTTTTTTTTTTTTTTTAAAATAACATTATTACTGAGATTATTACTGATAAACATTTCAGTAAAAAAAAAGTGTTTCACATATTTCACTCGAACTTGACTGCACATCACATTTTTTACTTTATTGATACTGCTTTTAATCGTAAAGCTGTCATGTACAATAAAAGAGCCTGCGCAGTGACAGGAAATATAATTTAACACAAAACGCCTGCCTGGACCAGGGGTGGACTTGCGCTCAGGAGTTTTTTTTTTGAGCGGCGTGTGGACGAATTGTTTCTACGCACACACTAAACAGCGCGAAGCCGTGAACTCGTTCTGAATATTTTAAAGGCGTAACAGCTGATGAAAAAGCAGAGACAATTGTAGACGAAAATGAAGAGAGATTTTATCTTAGTTTTTATTTTATACAAAACATTTTCGCCTCGTCTTTTTTCGTCAACAATAATGCATGTTAATTTAGTCTTAGTCAGCGTTTTTGGACAGTGGTGCAGTCTTGTCATCGTCTCGTCTTAGTCATGAAAAAAAAGGTTGTTGACGAACATATTTCGTCTCGTCTCGTCTGACGAAATTAACACTACTGTAGTGATAATTCCTGTACAGACGGCAATACTGGAATCTGAAGTGAAATTGTCTAAAATAGATTAGGGTTTAAAGGCTAAAATAGGCCATTTGCCTACTGTAGGTTAACATTTAACAGTTAACATTTATCAGAGATTCACAATAACACTGAGTCGACTGGACCCTGCTCTACAGAGAACTCCAATTAGACTCAGCTGGACTCAACAATAAACACCATTATAACAACCACATGAACCACGAGTACGTGCAGTGTCTGCAGTGTCTCAATCAGTGGTGTCAGGGTTCAACAGCTGAAACTAGCACAACCAGTATCCTGAGACTCACACAAACAAGTGCATTTACTCTTTGTGTGTCATCTTTCATGAGTATAGACTGTAAAATATCAACAACAGCATATAGCCTTGTTCTTTCTACTGTGTCCAGGAATGCAAGAAAATGAGTCTCTTGTGTGAAGAAAAAAATCATCCACCTTGACCATATTTTTTTTACTTTTACGTTGTTATGTCATATCACTATTATTACTTTTCTAATGCAATCTAATATTTCAGATTTTCACATCACTTCACACACACCTTGAGGTCTATGATCCTATGGATGGATCTTCTGTCATTTTCTTCCCTATTTATTCATCTGCCAATTCCTATCAACCATCCATCCACCAGTTTCCTCAGAGGCACATGAAATCAACCATCCACATCTTTTCCAACAGCGTATTATGCTGCATCACAGGGAAGTGTAACACACTTTGAGGAAAACACTGTCTGCCCTCTTTCTGCATAGATTAGAAAACAAACACCCATTATTGACAGGTTTCTCTCAAACTGAAAAGGGAGGAAGAGAAGCCCATCCTAACCCATTCTTTCTGCAGATTATCAGATTTAAACTTGTGATCTCTCAATGAGTTTTAATTGCTTGTATCCCAATCACATTGAAGATGCAAATAAATCTTTCAAGATTTGATATTTACACAATAGAGAAATGGCTGCAGAACAAATTTACAACACACAAAAAGCTGTATACATTTTAAAAAAAATTGACTTGGGGTTCTATATAGAATTGAAAATTCTAGAAAAACTTAAACACTTAAGAGGTAAGAACTCACAATAAAGAACTCATAAATTATTCTCAAAAGAAATATCTAACTTGGATTCAAAAATCCAACTGGGTTTTTTCTATTTTTTTTTTTTCAAGAATCAGGAAGTGGTAAAACAGTAGAGTTTTAGTTTCTATATAGAACCATTCATTTTAAGAGTGTAGTCAATTTGCTTATGTATAAATCAGAGAACATTAAAAATCCAACCATGTTTACATTCTCCCATTGATTCTCACACCATGGCATTAATACATTTAAAATGAAATGATCAATATCTGCACAAGACTATTATTTTACCATAAAAGAACTGACACTACTGTATGACAATGTTTGTGACACAATTTAGTAATTCACTTGCAATGAAAAGCATTTATTTGAGGTTGTGCACATACGTAGAAAACTAGCTGGCTTGATGGACACAATAAAATCTGCTCCCAATGTAAAATTCTTCAAATGTAATTTTGTAGGACTCACTTACTTTAAACTAAACAATATGATCAAATTCTGAGTGTTTTCTGCTTTGTGTTAAACAGCCAGACTCTGGACTAAAACCTCTTGGGTAGGAGTAATAGTGGCATAGTTAGGAAGAGAAAGCAGGTGGTGGGTGAAGAAACTTTATCATCAGTAGAGGAAGAGAGAGTTGGGAATCGATAGAAAGTGAACTTCTGGCTTTCTCCCAGACTTCAGCTATTCTATGAGTCCATGTGTACCTCTGCTTGACCAGTCACAATAGTTAAGTTCAACATGTCTATTTCAAGTGTTATATAAATTCCTCCTAAAGTACTTTCAAGTGATGAAACACAACATCACATCTCTAGATGGTTATGATCTACTTATAATGTAATTTCTTTTCTCCTATTTCTATTTTGTTTTCATGCACAATTAAATACTTTCATGCAAATTTCTATCCGCTGACATCATACACAAAATATATCTTTAACACTATTATTAATATAGCATTCATTTGAACTACTATTTAAGAAAAACTCCAGCAGCATTAAATACGTTTAGATGAAAATGTTTTTAATATTTTTCATTCTGGTATAGATTTTTGTTATACCTGTGAAAAAACTTTGCTAGCACAATTCTGATGTCACTTAATAGAAAAAAAAATCAAAGAGTAAGGTTCATTAGTTCCTTAAAACAACAGCACCACAGACATTTCTTTTCCTTTTTCTCTCACTCAAAGATACAAAATGCAACGCAGGTTACGCTGTGTTACAGAATGTTGTTGTTTTTTTGTTTTTTTTTGCATCTACAAGATGACAAGAACGATGGCGCTGATATTATTACGAAAGTTGCAGCTTGTTGAAACTGTTAGCTGGAGTGAAAATAGTTGAAAGCAAATGAGTCGACTCAAAATTGAATCAAATAATCTTTATATCTTACATTATGTTGTTACATGTTCAAACTAATAACAAAAAAAATAAACAACATATCATATTAATATCTATAATGTCTCCCAAGTGTCCCGAGAGAAATGGAAAAAGATCCCTGTCAGGATATGTGAAGTACCGCCAGAGTCAAGACATGAACTGCTGGTATCTAGTTGGCCTGCAGCTGGTAAAAAGGTCTAACACAAACAGTGGCTTGGAGGAATCTGTGTGATATCAGTGTGCTTTTCTAAAGAGAGTCAAGCATTCCTGACACAACTTCAGAAGGGCTGCTTGTAAATCTTTGGAAGCACCATGAAGACCTTCAAACAATCAAACTAGGAGATTTTTCTCATTACTGTAACTACAGTGTCTTTGCATATAGAGATGTAGATACTGTTCTAACTGAAACATAATTATGCCATGTACCACAATACTGTACATGTCTATGATACACACTATTTATCATGGGATAGATGAGTGCTTAAAATACAGTAGTCTGATAAATATAACAGTGCTAGTAGGATTGCACTTAACAAAACTTAAAATACAAAGTAAAACATTCTGTACATTATTCAAAATTGTAACAATTCGAAAAAATTCAGTACAGAATCTGCGGAATCAATTCCAATTTCGGTAGCGCTCGTTCTGCACAGGGTCACGGGGAACATGGAGCCTACACCGGGGATACAGGGCATGAAGCTAGGGGCATCCTGGACCCACCTTAGTGCAGGGCATACTCAGAAATAAACACAATTTAGAGATACCAGTCAGAAAGCATGTCTTTGGACTGGAAATGGAAACTAGAGTACAACCCTGAAGCACAGGGAGAACATGCAAACACCACATATCGAGTGGAAGTAGGAATCAAACCTCCAACCTCAGGTAACCACTAAGCCACTGTGTAACTGTTATATTGTCAATGTAATATAACAGCACACTGAAAAATGTGCCATATATTACTCTGCCATAGTGGCAAAATGAATTAAAATCGAATTGCTGCCAATGTCGCAACGTAGAACAGTTCAGGCTTTATGAGAGCTGCTATCTGTCCTCGGTAGTTTCTAAAAAAAATTGTGTTACCAAAATTAGAATGAGTAAACATTTGTGGTTCTTGTCATTAGAGCCATAACAAGTGTGTTTCTGCATGTATCAGCAGATCTGACCTGTTCGCTCATGCTGTTTAAGCCATCAGGTCCCAGAAGATTGACCGCTTGCTTGACCAGGTCAGTGCGGCCACAGTTGAGCATCCGAAAGCCCAGGTCCTGCAGAAACTTGGCCTCTGTGGAGGCTGCGTCCAGCTTTCGCGTGGCACAGAAGCAATCGTCTGCTCTAAAAAGACAAGAAATGCTGTCAGAAAATATGCTACATTAAAAGCAGGAGCAAACGGAAGCAGAGCACCTGGGTTTTATGTCTGTAATCTAACCTAATGATTTACTGACGAGGTCCCATTTAACTGTAAAAACCTGATCAAATCACTCAGGACAGATTCATTAGAAGATAAAAATTAGCCACATTAATACATTTAGCCAATGAGATTTATTGGAGACAGAATTTTTTAATTTTTCATGCAAATAACCCACTTTTTATGTGTCATTAAATTGTCATTAAATTAGATTACTGTTAATATTATTTGAAAGCATAATAACTTGGGCAAAGGTAGTAGTGATTTCCACCCCTAAAATAAAATGATAAATTATTAAAAAATTAGAAAATGCCTTGGCTATTATTCACAGATACCTGGAAGTCCTCTGATCACACTTAGGTTAAAGCTGAATGGAATATTACTACATCACACTGAAAAACCAGCAACTACATGCTACACCAATAGCTCTGTCATTTATATATAAACTTCAAATATATATTTCAATATTTCAATTACAACATAATACATTAAAAATGGTTCAACTTTAAAGTAACCTAAATTTCTGCTGTTGGTTTATTAACCTGCAATGCCATTTGTTATGGTAACTATAGTATTTTGCTCTCTAGGTAGAAAAACATGTAGTTAGCTAGCTACGTGTAGCATGATAGCTAAATTGAAATGCTCTTGAACAGTAGGTATAGTTCTTATAAATAATCAAATAGGCAATTTGATTGATTCTTTGTTCAGCAATGAGAGTTAATTTTAATCCAAGGTGCTGATGATAAATAGACTGAAAGGGCAGATTTTAGATAGCTAGCTACAGCAAACCTGCTAACTACAGTAGATCCACAGTTTACAGAGACAAGATGTTTATAAGATGTAAGAAGATTATAATGTTCATTTTCTGGTGTTCATTTCTATTGTTAATTTTCATTTAAAGGCTTCAGTATATCAGATATCTAGCTGACAAACAAGAAACCTGGCTGGTGGTTCACTTGAACCCTGCTAGTATCTTATGGATGTAGTAAATCTTGCCCACATCTAAAATCCTATTTTTGTCACAATTTCTTTAGTGCTTTTTACTCTGAAAATCATATTCATGCATATTTAATGAGTTGTTGCAGAGTATCTCTTCTACTCTTCTATTTGAAGTCCGTTGGACTGCCTGCTAGTTGTTAATATTCATAAGCAGACACCCAATGTTCATTAATAGTAATACATTTTTGAAATACAGCTGCTGTTGTTGAGAATAAGAGGTACAATATATTCAGCTGTAAGGATGGCAAGATGCTTCAGTGGTAAGTTAAGACGTAGTTTGTCAACAGTTGCTGTTGCACCAGTAGGACAGCTGAGTTTGCAAGAAACACTAGCTCTCGCAAATCAGCTAGCTAAATGCTAACGAGATCAAGAAACAGATGTTTTTTGTATGTCAATACAAGTAGGCATCTTTTTTTTTAAAACTGAGCAGAAATGTGCTGATTCATTATTTAATTTAATGAAACGTAGAGCTAAATCAATTGAAATCATCCTAGCATTTGTTCTGAGTGCTGTCTTGAGAGAAATGTGCTGTGCTGTTAGTATAGAAAGTGGGAAAGCAGTTGGAAAAGAACCAAAAACAAACTTTACTCTCTGCCCATGAAGACTTTTAACTTTGAGGAACAGATGGACATTTCTTTGGTGAATTGCAGCAGAAATTGCTTTTGTTTTAAATGGATGTTTTTACTGGTCATATTTTAGCTAGCGTAAAATTCGCTATCTAGTATTGTCAATTCTATTTTGTTATACACCAAATAGAATAGAATTGAATACCTTCTGAAGACAGAACAGAATAGTTTCTGGTGACAGTGAGCAGAATAAAGCAAAATAATATTTTCTGTACACAAAAGAATAGAATACTTTATGAAGACAAAATAGAATAGAAGAGTTTCTAGTGACACTGAAGTGACACTGAGTAGAAGATAATATAATAAAAGTATAGAATTATATTTACAGAATAGAATATGTCATACAGAGACAGAATATTATAGAATATAAAAACAGATTGCTTTCTGAAGGCAGAATACATCAGAATAGTTTCTGGTGACATTGAGTATAATAGAATGCCTATTTGAATAAAAGAATGCTTTCTGAATACAAAATAAAATAGAATACTTTCTGGTGACTCTGAATTAGAAGACAATATAACAAAAAATTTGAAATTATATTAATAGAATGGAATAGATTATTTCCTACAGAAGCTGAATAGTGCAGAAAAAAATAGAATACTTTCTGAAGACAGAATAGGTTAGAATAGTATTATTTATAGTTAGAATTATACTGTAGAATTAAATAATTTCTGAAGGCACAAAAGATAATGTTTTCTGGTGACATTGTGTAGAAGCGAATATAATAAAAATACAGAATTATAGAATAGAATAGAAAATCTTAGAACTTATTCCTTACTGAAATAAGGCATTGGTCATGAACAGTACAGTTACAGAAGGAAGATAAATGAATAAATGAAATAAAGATAAATGAATGGTCTTCCTACAGTATATTCTATAATGAATGCACTAAGACATATTTTATACATTAAACATGGACTTAATTGTGGAATGAATATGGGTATAAATGTACTTCCAACTGCAGTTAGATATGAACACCGATATGTAAAGTCTGTTTGTTTCCTCTTGTCTATAGGGTTGCTTACCAGAACATACAGCAGCATTTATGTTTCACTGCTGTGTAGTTAATGGACTGTATGCACTCTAATAACCCCAACATCAAAACCATTGTGAGCTGAACAGGAAGCTTGGCACATACTGATTTCAAGTCAAGTTTTATTTCAACAAACTACTGCCAGGCTAAGAACAGCCCTAAAGCAAAGCTTTGTTTATTTGGTAGGTTTAGAACATTTGTCAAACATTTATAAGTGAAATCTGTATCAGACATTTACACAGCACCATGTCAGAAAATCTCATACTAAGGAGGCTGCTTCTTATTCAGTCAACTTCAGTCAGGGTCCAGAGCGTGTCCCAGGAACATGGGGCTTGAGACGGCACCATTTGGAGGATGAACACATTCATATACTCATTCTCACCCGATTATGATGGATGGATGGATGAATGGTTAGGCAGACAGACAGACAGACAGACAGACAGATAGATAGATAGATAGATAGATAGATAGATAGATAGATAGATAGATAGATAGATAGATGCATGGATGGATAAGCAGATAGATGGATGGATGGATGGATAGATAGATAGATAGATAGATAGATAGATAGATAGATAGATAGATAGATAGATAGATAGATAGATAGATAGATAGATAAATGGATGGATGGATGGATGCTTTATTGATCCTGGAGGAAATTCAAGAGAATTCAGCACTGACATTCCACCTACCAGTATATTTTATGCAGAAACACAATTTTTCTGTACTTTCAAAGAGATAAATTTCACCTTTCAATAAAAATGGTCCAGTTAGTGTTTAACCAAGCCTATATTCTAACAAACTTCATCTTGAAAACCTTTTTGTCTAATTAACCACTTAAAGGTCAATTTAGGAATAATTTAACACAGCGATTTACTTTAAATTGCATCTTTTCACGGTAACTAAACAGGGGGGAAAAACAGGAATGCAAATCCACTTGTATGATATATTCTAAACCAGAATTTTGTGAAGGTTTTGTACATTTATACGGAAGCGTATTGCATTTACTTGAGTAAAAAAAAAAATCTACTCTGTTTTTCTGAATTAATGACTTAATTATCTCAGAATTATGAGATAATTTTTCAGGAAAAAATTTTTTTTGCTCTGTTTTTCTGAATTAACAACTTAATTATCTCAAAATTATGAGATAATTTTTCATGAATAAAAGGTTTTTTGCTCTGTTTTTATGAATTAACGACTTAATGTGGATTGCATGGAAGTAAACATGTCCCGCCTTTCAAGTTTAATCCGGTTTTATTTTACTTTGGGTTTGAGACATTGGGAGTTACTTCTGTCTTTAAGTAATATAAATGGTATTGTTATTAGTGCATCAACTTTGCGCAGACACCTCAAGACTTTGCGCCACAAAGAACATTGTGATCTGCTTGACGTTGCTGCGTTTCTCTAGGATCAGTTGAACCGATATGGTATGCTTCACGGTAGCCGTATCACCATTCATGAAAACCCGTCGATTGCACCACTGATGCAGATCCCATATGGTTTGAGTTTATCATATGAATCAACATGCCATAAAAAGTTCGGGCCTGGATTATGACACAAACGTCGCCGAAGACGATTCCGGCGCCTCAGTTGCACTCCATGGGGATCCAGTATTTTCAACAATTGCCTGATTGTCTCTTGTGTCACCACATAGCCAGCCTGAATGCATCTTATATCCGTGAAGCATACCATATCGGTTCAACTGATTAAACTTGAAAGGTGGGACATGTTTACTTCCATGCAATCCACGTTAAGTCGTTAAACTTTTTATTCATGAAAAATTATCTCATAATTTTGAGATAATTAAGTCGTTAATTCAGAAAAACAGAGCAAAAAAATTTTTTTCCTGAAAAATTATCTCATTTTGAGATAATGTCGTTAATTCAGAAAAACAGAGCAAAAAAAATTTTTTCCTGGAAAATTATCTCATAATTCTGAGATAATTAAGTCGTTAATTCAGAAAAACAGAGTAGATTTTTTTTACTCAAGTGAATGCAATACGCTTCCGTACATTTACAAGCTCATTAAAAGCTTTTAAACAAAACTTGATCTGAAAGGATAAAAGAAAATACAGACCATATCTATTTGAAATGGAGTCGTTTTTATTGATTGATAAACCAAGGTCTCAGAAACAGACAAAAATAAACACAATCCTTGGAGGACTAATTTCAAACTCAAAATCTCACTTCAGTCTGTATCACGAGTCCCGTCGCTTCTATACTATGTGTTTTTGCTTAGCTTTGGCTTCTGTTTTAGGTCTCTACCCTCAGCTTGTTTTTGATTAATTCCCTGATTGCTTTACCTACGTCTGGTTGTCTCCTCGTTGGTATAAAGCTGGCAGTAATGAATTAGAAGTGATTAAAACTCTAAACCCCACAGAACCTGCCAGCATTGCCTTGTACATAGAAGTTACTGAATAATTTCTCTTACAGTCTAATCAGTCACCATTACAATATACAAAACAACAAATAAGAATCTATCATTATCCAAACATATTATCCAAATGATGAAAGGATAAAAGTAGTAGCAAGTCATATTTCCTGCTTGTAATTTTAACTCTCAGGATATTACAGCTAAGAAAATTGTATTTAGGACAATTCTGAAAGATAAACTCAACTACTGTACGTCTACCAATTCTTCGTGTTTGTGACATTTGAATTCCATGCTTACATTCATTCTTTTATTCCTTTATTAAATTTGCCTGCGGGAAGAGCTTTCACTGTGAACACTGACTGTGTGAATAATTCAAAATTATTTATCATGCCAGCATTGTTGAGGTTTAACTTAATAACGGTGCAGAATCTGTGTGGTAAAAAAAGAGAAGAAAAAGTTGATGTGTTGGTATAAAGTAATCTTTTTAGATCAATTTAAAGAGTAATCACAAAACCCATAGCCTTTTATATTTTATACGTTATGCAATGTTCCCTTTTGTCTGAAATAAGAACTCTTTTAGAATCAGGGCATGGTAACCTTAGCCATAATAGAATCAGGGCATGGTAACCTTAGCCATAATAGAATCAGGGCATGGTAACCTTAGCCAAGGCTAGAACTGGTTCCAACACTGAGCTTCGAATCAAATCTGAGTAGAAATTCTCAAGAAAACACCTGCTTTATTTTATCCAGAATATTAAAAAATGCATTTAAACTCTCTGTGTTTAGAGGTTTCGATTTTTATTGTACACTCTTATATGTCTGCTGTGGCCTGAATTGGATTCCTGGGCAGAGAATCAGAGGGGTTAACTCTCAGTGCCGGTCTTAAGCCCAGATAAAATGGGAGGGTTGCATAAGCAAGGGCATCTGGCGTAAAACCTGTGCCAAATTACAATATGTGGATCTCTGTGGAACCCCTGAAAAGGGAGCAGTTGAAGGGCAACAACAACAACAACAACAACAACATCAACAACAGCAGCAAGAACTCAAATATGTTTCAGCTTACACACAAAACTTCCTGATTCTGAACATTAAAGCATCCTCACGCTTCACCACCAGCTAACCACAGTGTCAATGCCACATCTGCTGTTCATCACATCTAATAATCCAGTTGTTAGATTTGTATGTTAAACCATACAAATACATTTGTGGTGCAGAGCAGTGTCTTACTTTAGCTGCCGCGGCTCACAGTCCACTCCAGGCAGGAGCAGTCTGGCGGCCTGTCTCACGTCATCGCTGTCTACAGATACGCTGAGCCGGTGCTCGGTGTGTGCTACAGCCACCCGGATCCACTCCATTAGTGGAGGCAGCACGATGAACGGTCTGGAAGAGAACGAACAGCCAGAGAGAGATGATCATCTTATCTGTTCTTAGTATACTGAGAAAAAATGAACAAACTACAGTTTAGCAAACGGCAGAGAGATAATACAACATTTTTCTATTTAAAAGGAGTAATTATTAAAGCAGGGTGTCAAGTCTACTTCAGATATGTTCTCCAATTTCCATCTAAGTTTAAAATGATTTCTGTGAAGTATTTGTACAGTTTACCTACGTATCTGACATTGCCAAGCCTTCTTTTCATTCTAGAGCTTCCTGGGTTTGACTTCTAGTCCTATTCTATCTTCAACGTAAATGTTGATATCAGACTATTTTTGCTCTCAATTGACCCAAGTGCTTGTTCATAAGCATCTAAATTTTAAAGGTATTAATTTTATATCAGTCTTGCAGCTGATTCATTCATATGTTTATACTGAAAAAGTCCCATAAGTCCATTTCCATTCTGTTTGCAGACCGGAAAGCAAGTGTGCTTTAATAACATGCTTAAAAAACATTTACCTACACTTGTGTCCATGTCTGTGATATTCTCATGATGTAGGCATTATGTCCTGACAGGTCACATGCAAGAAAAACAGCAAAGATTTCTTTCATGTGCTACTAATTACAGGCCTCAGATCAGTGCAGCTCACAATCTGAGAATGAAATGTAGTGAATGTGATTTTTATTTTTTTGGTGTCAGAGGTTTTCAGTCACCAAGAGGAAACTGAATATATATATATGTGTTATTATTTTTTTTATTACTGATACTCACGCCAAAATTTGCCACGTCTGCAGAAAAGCAAAACAAAGTACATATATTTTTTAGTTACTCTATTTCAATTTGAGAAATATAGTATGTTTTCTGATCTAACCTTATGGAGGTTCATAGCTCTGATGAAAAGTTTACACAGGAACATATCTGATTTCCAAACATAAAGCTCAAACATCTCAGGACTTTAATAAATGTCAAACTTGCTTGCTGAATAATTCCTTGCGTAATCAATTAAAGATCTATTTATTTATTTTTACCATTTTTTATTCTCCAGTCTGATTGGTTGGATGGTATTGAAGATTTTTTTTTTTTTTCATTTATATCACTGCACTTGTTCTAAGGCTTTATTATTTCTATAGTAGCATCTTATGCATGGACTTGTGTGGCAGATGTTCTGCGTATGCTCCATTAATAAATGGAGATTTTCAGTGAGATGTATACTGAGCATTCTACCACAAGAAAATCTTGTCACAAAGGAGAGTCTTACTGCCTGAAAAGCTCATATTAACCAGTCGTAACTATGAGATAAGGTGTGTTCAAGGCGCCTTAGGAAAAAAAAAAAAATGGAGGGAAACGTTCTCTTAATTTACTAAAAACTAAATAAAGCAAGGATTTTTTTATTAACTGAAGAACAAAGAATGTTTAGGTGTATTTTGTTTTATGTTTTTATTAATTTATGAAGCCACTGTTAACTTTATCATTATATATATCATAATTAAATCATTTTTCTCCTATAGGTACTTAAATATTAACCTAACTTGCTCATATTTCAATAACCCAGCTGCAATAGCTGCATATAACGAATACATAATGACTGAAAATAACTGAACTAGCTTCTGAGACAAGTGAAAATTCAATTGTAATAAATTTATCGTCAACTACAGACACTGTATCTATTGATTCCTCTGTGTTTTCTTACTGACACAACCACAAAAAAATCCACTCCAATCCAGTTTCCCAATCGTTCATGTGTGACATGACTCACCATTAGAATTCAGCAAACAATCCAAAATATTAGGCATGTTCTAAGTCAAAGACAGGCTGAGGGATAGCAAACAGGATAATGTGTGTGTATATATATATATATATATATATATATATATATATATATATATATATATATATATATACACATATATAGACAGAGAGCTTTGTACTTTCTTTTAACATTACAAACTTTCCTTTTTTGATCTTCTTCTGCTTCTTACGTTGGTGAGGAAATGAACATTTTAAAGCCGCTGCACCTTAAGTAATAACAGGAACTGACTTCTTACACAGCCGACATTAAATGTAACCAGAAATGGTTAAAAAGTACAATGTGCCGTTCTATAATAAATATTTAAAATGCAATCATCAGCTAATTTCTTTTACAGAAGAAAATCTAAAGTGCTTTTATTGAAGAATAATCAACTTCGCACCATGCCATCATTGATGAGTTTCTTATAAATGGCTGTTTTATTACTTGTGTATCAAAGTGTTAGGAGTCTCAAAGAAGCGACAGAGTTTTATCCTGATGATTGCAGCTCAAACAAAAAGGTCAAACAAGCATACGCACCACAGTGTACTCTAAAATGGCCCGTGTTATTTGTTCATTACCTCAGAACAACAGCTTTGCAGTATCTAATCGCCCACACGTTGCACAGAAAACACTGTGAAAATGTTGATGGTTTGGGTTTCACATTCTGCACATGCCTACTAGCAGTTAAACGCAAGCTATAAGCAGGACCAAAAAAAAGTATTTGTGCTATATAAATCCCTCTGTTAGATTCAGCTATAATGGAAACATCAGAGCTCACAGCACTGCAATATAACTCAGATATCCCAGCAAGAACAATGAAATATTTCAAATATTATTTTCAAAAGTATAAAATGTCACCACACAAATGTCTCTCTTTATCATTCCACTGTGTTTTCCCTGACCTGTTTTTTACAGCTACATTTCGACAGCCTTTTCCCCCAGACACCTTCCCACCTCCAGAGAGCCTGCCAGGAAGCTTCGCCAAAACAAACCACAAGCCTTCCAGCCTTCTTCCAGCCCTTCTCACACATGTCTACTCACACCCTTCTCCACCCTTAAACACAATGCATGCACACGGACCACAGTGTAGATTCCACATGCATATTTCTCCACTGAATCTGTTTTAGAACATGCCCAAGAACAGAACTAAGAGGAAGGGAGTTTCCTTTTCTAAGGAAAATAGCAGTTTCAGCAAATTTAGTGTTTGTGTTCATTAAATATATGTTAAATGAAACATAGTCTGAACTGATGATAACCCAAGTGTATATTTGTAGAGTCTTCTCCACATATAAAGCACTTATCAACAGCTATATGCTACTAATGCTTTGGAAAGAAATTTTAGCCTTTTTTTAAACAATGCAAAATAGGCAATTCAATAAAGTACAGCAAACATCCAATTCATAATAGACCACATCATTCGAATATCTCTGAAGATACTGTAAAGCTTTCAGTTTTACATGAGCTACAGCTATGCACCAATATGCTAGCTTACCTTACTATCTAGCTATCTAGCTAATGCAAAGCATTAAAGTGTTTAAAGTGTGACTTTAAATGCTTTCTTGTCACACTTTAAACTAGCTACAGTTGTTTTGAATAAATGTTTGGGGCAGTATTTGGTTAGACAGAGAACTGGAAATGCATTTTTTGTACCACAAGCTACACAACTGACTGGACTTGGTTTGCTGTTTTCTTTTAGCCCCGATGCACACCACTAACTTACATAACACAGCATTATTGCAATTATCTCTACATCAAAATACTGCTCATATTTTTTGTTAACAAATGGCACAACAGATATAAATATGAATATGCATAAGTGTATAAGCCAAGGGTAGTAGTGGCTCAAATGGTTAACGGTTGGGTTGTTGGTCTGTGTTAAAACCCCAGTGCTGCCAAGCTGCTACTTTGCGCAAGGCCTCTTTGCTCCAGGGGTACAGTATCATGGCTGGCCCTGACATATGAAGAAAATCATTTCACTATGCTGTAATGTATATGTGACAAATAAAGACATCTTTCTTTCTAAACACACACATGAGGTGGTAGATATATAGAATTCAAGGACTAAGAGCAAATACATTTAAAGTTACATATACCTACAGTTGAAGAACAGAAGGATTAAAGATGTCCCACCTGCTGAGACACATTGGCAGCTTTAAGAGAAATGCACTAGGCCTTTAAATGGAATTGCAATACATCGACAATGCCAAGTTTCACTCACTCACTCACTCACTCATTTCCTACCGCTTATCCGAACTACCTCGGGTCACGGGGAGCCTGTGTCTATCTCAGGCGTCATCGGGCATCAAGGCAGGATACACCCTGGATGGAGTGCCAACCCATCGCAGGGCACACACACACTCTCATTCACACACTACGGACAATTTTTCCAGAGATGCCAATCAACCTACCATGCATGTCTTTGGACCGGGGGAGGAAACCGGAGTACCCGGAGGAAACCCCCGAGGCACGGGGAGAACATGCAAACTCCACACACACAAGGCGGAGGCGGGAATCGAACCCCCAACCCTGGAGGTGTGAAGCGAACGTGCTAACCACTAAGCCACCGTGCCCCCTTGCCAAGTTTCAGAAAAGGCAAATTCAAATCTATATACCTACAAAAGACCATAAAAGACTTAAAGTAACAACCATGAAACATATTTTACAAAAATAATTACATTATGTTCAATCATCCAGTAAGCATTTACAAATCGGATACTGAGGACAGTTAGGACTACTTTTTCTAGGCAAAAATCGTTGAATGTAGGAAAAACACACATCATGAGTACAGTGTGGTTTGTTGCATATCAAAATGAAGACTTTTAGATTCCCAAGGTCTGATGGATTCAAAGCGTTTTGAGGATATAAGCATGAAAAGCTTCAAGTTTCAATTCCAAAACTTTTGGGAAACAAAATCAATCAAACACTAATGAAAAATCCTTTCAGAAACTTTTACCAATCTCTTTCACTCAGTGAAAGAAACTAAACTCTAAAGGTCAGGCATTTTTAATGGAGTGAACGTAAGTGTAGAGAGATGAAGATTAGAAGCAAAATAAAAGTTATCCATTTCAAAAGTTTTATATAATCAAGTGACCAAAAGGAGTCACTCAATACTCAAACAATAACTCCCTGAAAGAAAGGAGTGAAAGGAGTCACTAATAACTCATAAAATGATTCCCTGAAAGAGATGAGCAAATCACAGTCATGAGCACAAGGACTCATTATTGACGCAACACTGACTCGCTCAAAGAGCGGACAGAACCTCAGACATAAACAAAAAGATTCACTAATGACTGGAATACTGGTTTGCTGTAAGAGAAGTGTGACTCTTATTTATTAACAAAAGGATTTACAATTGACGCAAACACTGACATGTTGAAAGAAAAGGAGAGAATCTCAGTCTAATTCACAATTGAATCAAACACTGACTCTGAAGAAGAGATTTTCTAAGAAATGAACAAAATATACATTTGACTCAAACACTGACTCACTGAAAGAGTGGAAAGAATTTAAACAAGAGTCATGAACAAAATGATGCACAATTAACTTAAACACTGCCTCTGAAAGAGAGAAGAGATTCTCAGAAATTAACAAAATGATTCACTACTGACTCTAATACTGATTTACTGGAAGATTGGAGAGATTCTCAGAAATTAACAAAACGATTCACTACTGACTCATATTGATTCACTAAAAAGTCAATCTTGGTTAGCAAAAATGATTCATGAATGATTTGATGACTTGCTGAACACAATAAACAAATATTAGTCTTAACTAAAAGGACTAATGACTCTTACACCTCTAATGATTCCCTGAAAGAGAGCAGAGAATCTTGGTCATCACTGGAAGGATTCAACAACCCAATGATGAGTATCAGATTCAGCACCTACGCTGTTACAAAAAAACTATTATTAAACTATTACTACTATTTCACTATTCATCATAAACCAGTTCGACATAAACCATGTTTGCTAATCATGAAGACTGTTATGTTTCATTCTTTACACCACAGAATATCTGTTTCTCAGCATGCCTTCCTTCTTTTGTTTCCTACTCAGTCCCTTTCTGAATGCACCAGCTCTATCAATTTGACCTCTTCTTATTGATCACTAGCTCACCAGCCATCTTCATCCCTTCACTATTCGCTCTCCTTTTTTCCTTTCTGAGACGCGCTTCCTCTTTACCTCTTACTTTCCTCCTGTTTCTGTCCTTCCTTTTGCTCTCTCTGTACTGCAGTTATCTGCAGCTGAAATGAGCCCTGAGGAGAACAGGAGAATCTGTTCTCTGGAGAACCTAGTAACTCATTCCTGTTCTTTAACTCTCAGAGCACAAATGAATCCCTTGTGGAGAATTTTTTTTAAATCAGGGTTACTCATCAATCCAGAAATGTCCAGACGGGTGCAAAGCACTTTGTGATCAGTGAGCACCTTGACAAACATCCCATTAGCATTCCCATGTCCATTAGCTGCTTACCAGCAGGCCTGAAGCTCATTCACTGTATAACATAGCAATTAAGAAACCTTAATGATCTGTCTCTCTCTGCCTCAGATTTTCTGCCTTTAAATTGAATCAGGATGCATTGGGCAATGTGATCTGTGTACCTTTCATGATTTATTTACCATGTTTGTCCAGTATAGACTTTCTTCCGCTATGTGGGACATAGTTAGAAAGTCTTTTACTTTATATTTAGTATATAAACAGATATATATTGAATTTTTTAAAGATTCTCGGCTGTGTAGTTGCTCCCACCTTTCTGTGTGCAGGGTGATCTTGGAGGGCTCCACGTTGGGGTTCTCCCACTCTATCTGTGGACAGTGCATGAAGTAGCAGAGGGTGTACAGAGCCTCCGGTTCCCAGTGTATAGGACCTCCGCTGTTCTGGTGCACCGGTGTGCCGTTGCTCGAGCTCTTGATGTGCAGAGGCTGTAGGTGGTGCATGGCACGAGACACCAGATCACCTGCAGGGGGTGATATACTTGGTCAGACAAAAATGCCCTGAAGCTTGTGGTTTGTAATCAACTTTATTGAGCAAGGACAGTAAATTGAAATGATCTCTTTGGGAAGTCAATGATCTGTAGAAAAAAAAGAGAAATTTTCTGTGTGCCTGGAAGAACATGTAAACAATCCGTAGTCTTAGGGAGAATCTAGAGAGCACTGTTCTTTATATTCACTTACATGTGCACAGAATTTTATCCTTACCTCATACAAAAACACATGTGACTTGTATTAGCATCAGCTTAATTATAAAAACAAACAAACAAACAAAAAAAAAACTGTAGAAGAAGTCATGCCCTTTTGTGACCGGAGAAATGGTCCCAAAATATCAAATTTGTTTCCAATAGATGTATAAAAATACTTATATTAAACTAAAATCTGCACACTATGATCTTGCCAGTGTGTCAGTTTGAAGAGAATTCAAAGGACGTTTGCAGTAAAAGCGGAAAACGCTACTGTGCAACTAGTCACTACATATATATTTAAAATCATCCTCAGCTGCCTTGAATGCCACAACTAATAGCTGTTAAGAAATCCTAGCCTAAGCAAGCAAACTCAGGTTTCCCTGAAAGAAAAGAAAATACTGAAAACTTGATAAAAACCAGCCAGCATAAGTGATGAAACCTCGGCACAACTCAGCTGGACTCATATTCTAGCTTTGGCAAGTGTTTCCTAAACCCATCTTCCACAAGCTAACCGTTAATTGTGTTCACTAGCACGTACCACAACAGAACCGTTAACATAACGTGCAGCTCTTTAAAATAGAAACAACATTCTCAGTGAACTGTATGAAAGATTCTCACTCATGCGATCGCGGAGGTTTTATCTGAGAGCCGGACCTGCGATTGTTTTGGCTCCACTGCATTCGGGTGAAATGTCACTGACTCTGAGCTACAGGAAGGAGCGAAAACTGTGAGCAGTAGCAGTGACAGTAATTGAGCATTCACAAATCCACACAATGTGCTCTGCTGTGCTACAGCTCTTTTCCACCAAATTTCTGGTCCTACTTAGTATGGTAACTAATATGAATCTGGAATTTATCATACCATTGTTGATCTTCATTGTTGATTGTCAGCTCTTAGCCAAAAAAACAAAACAAACCAAAAAAAAAAAACGCACGAGTGAAAAAAAAAACATGAAAAATAAATAAATATAAAATGCCTTATGCTAAAATGCATGCGTATTATGCATCATGTGTCTTCCTCACATGAATTCACATAATATTCATGGAAGTGGCTCAAATAACAGCAAGGGTGCCAATAATTTTACTTGGCTGCTATGGATCTAGATATGATCCCAGGAACACAGTGAGCGAGACAGAAAATACATCCTGAATGGGATGACACTCTATCAAAAGGTGCCTTGCACACACACACACACACATGCACGCATGCACACACACACACACACAAAAACAATTTGACATGTTTTTGGGACATGAGAGAAAACTGCAGTACACCAGTAGTCTTCTTATTTCTTCTCATTTCTGTTCATTCTTTTTTAACTTAGTTGTTAAATGTAGTTTATTAATACATAGTCTTGGAGGAGTAGGTCAGGTTTTCATTTCACCGCAGGTTGTATACTGTATATAACTCAGACAAAAGTTCAGATGCAGAAGGTGTGGGATCGATACGTGGCGTTTAATAGAGAGAAGGCAGATAAATCCAGAAACGTAATCCAAAGAATGGCCATAAGCACACATGCAAAGTTCAGAAAAACAGTAGAACAATCAGCAGGGCAAACAGAAGTGCAAGGCAAGGAAACTTGTGGGTTATAATACACAGTGAAACACAATGATAGGCTTGGTATGCTACAGAGAGACAATACTTTATGTGGATGATAGCATGAGTGACCCTTGAACCGGAGATCTTTCAGTATTTGGATGATGTCTCCCTTTGTTGGTGAGGAGGGGTAACTATGGCGAATTGTGGGGGGGATTGTGTGATTTAAGTTTTAGGATGCTTGTGGAGTTCTCACAAAAACTGTGTACTTCATAATTACATTTTGAAACTTAAATCTTTAATACAAACTGTATGATAAACTGTGTTCAATTATCCTATCATACGTTCTTGCACCATACCATGATAAGCTTGGCTGTAAAACTATACAGTTGGTTCCTCTATCTTCCACAACAAGAAGACTTCAGAAGCGGAAGACAATAACTACAGTACTCCTGATCACTTCATTTTAGCCAGAGACATTCATCAGAGCAATTCTTTAATACGTTTGTCCAATCAAGGCAGAGGTGTTTGAGTGCAATATGATGAGAAATGAGAAAACAATGACACAATCCAGGCTCGCGTGTAATTTACTGGGCAAATCAGGTAGAAAAGTGCTATTTATTGACTCATTCAAAGCCCTGACCTGAAAACTATACAGCTTGTACGTCTTAACCCAGTTTATTACTCAAACATCACACTACACATAAGGCTTGGGTAATGAAGTATACGGGCCCTGAGCTGCAGTTACAGCATATTTGACTGAAATGTAGTTGGTGTGCAGCAGAACAGCTTGCGCTCAGGTGGGCGTCAAGAACTGCAGGCGCAGTGGAGAAGAAAGCCTTGATCTCATTACTCCAGCAGGGTTTAGCTCAAAAACAGTGACCTTCCACTGGGAACCAAAAGTGTAACCTTGGAAACAAACCACTGGACCTGTCAAACAAGCTCAAAAAGCTTACTATTACAGACATTACAGCAAGGGGGAGAAATATTATCTATTGACTTGTAATGACAGGGTAACATAAGAGGTAGTAATAGCTCAGCTTGAGCCACAATATATTATATATAAAACCATAAGATTTAGTCTGTGGAGTAAAATCTTAGAAAAAAAATCTTATAAATTACTAAAAAAATAAAGTTACATTTTTGCTGTTAAATCACAATGTTTTTACACATAAGCGCAGATTTGGTTTTGCAAGTTACGTAATATCCCTCTGTTTATTAATCTTTCTATCTGTCTACCCATCCATCTGTCTTATCTATCTATCCATCATCAAAAGAACAGTCCACACAAATTCACACTGAAACTGATTAAAACTATACAAATATCATACATTGTGAGATTTTAACATATCACTGGAATGTATACAAGAGAACATCTTTTAAGCAAAACATTAATACAGCTCTTCTCAGTAACATTAAATGGTGGGGGAAATGCGACATGTCACCTAGCATCGATTTCAGGATGTTCGCACAGGATGTGACATGACTTCCAGTGTAACTGTGGAACTGTTTTTGCTAACTTATACTGTAAGATGATGCTAAATTGAAAAGAATTAGCTGGCTGTGGACGGTTGTTAGCTAGATTACACCATATTATCCTACTTCCTCCTGAGTTCATGTTTTACTATCTCACTCTGACCAGCGTTGTCCTGTCATCAGGTAATAGTTGAGCCACTTTTTCAACAAAGGGGGATTTTTAGTATTTTTATCAAACTCAGAGTCATTTCGGATAACTAGTAATGATCCAGAATTAAATAATTCAACAATTATTTTAGTTTATTATGATATAAATGTAGGGGGCACGGTGGCTTAGTTGTTAGCATGTTCGCCTCACACCTCCACGGTTGGGGTTGGATTCCCGCCTCCGCCTTGTGTGTGTGTGTGGAGTTTGCATGTTCTCCCCGTGCCTTGGGGGTTTCCTCCGGGTACTCCGGTTTCCTCCCCCGGTCCAAAGACATGCATGGTAGGTTGATTGTCTGTAGTGTGTGATTGTGTGAGTGAATGAGAGTGTGTGTGTGCCCTGCGATGGGTTGGCACTCCGTCCAGGGTGTATCCTGCCTTGATGCCCGATGACGCCTGAGATAGGCACAGGCTCCCCGTGACCCGAGGTAGTTCGGATAAGCGGTAGAAGATGAGTGAGTGATATAAATGTTGTTTGAATTGATTAGTACCCATAATCCCCCAGCATAGACACTACAACCTGTGATTATTTGTGTTGAATGAACAAATCGTTTAAAGTGGATTTGTTTTTAACCAAATACAACAGCACCAATTGTAGTCTAAAGACAAATAACATTCATATGAAGTCAAATCTTGGCCTTGTTTCTTTTTTTGTCCAGACTTTATGTTCATGTAATGCATCACTGACTGCTGTTTTAAGTGAATGTATGGCATCAATTAATGCCATGTAATTACACAGAATTAATGAGTACCATGTGCACTGGGGGTAAAGAATCAAAGTGTCCTGTCACATCCATAACACACCATTATCATGGATTTGGATTAGATAGTAAAAGAAATAAAAATAAATATAAATAGACCAAGCACATATCTTTGACTGTTAGTGATTTTGTTGGAGATCACAGATATTACTTCTCCTATTAAACACTATTGGGATTGCTCTAAATGATCTCCAGTGACATCAAATGAGGAAATATCTATATTTAATGTAGAAAAAAAATCACTCACGTGTCAACCTTAGGATTAAGAAGATATCTAACAAGAATAATGAGTGCTAGTGATAAAAGGCTTAAAGAATGTAGAAAATTCACATTTTAACATGAGTTTATATATTTATAGAAAGTTTTGATGATTGTAATGAATCCAATACTCTCATATGAGTAAAATTATTATTCCTGGATGAATTGCATACATAGTCACGAAATTTACATGAAAAAGAATAAAAAAGGGACAGGCACTTGTGGAGTAGAGGCTCTTATGCAAAGAACCCAGAGAAGCAGAACAGAACGGTGAAATCATTAAAGAAAAAGATGTGAATATTAAAAGACTGTGCTACAGGTTTCTGAACAACCATTATGTTACATCAAAGTGAGCAGCACAGGTACTTTCTGCCTTAAGAGTCACTATATATTACAAAAAACTACATCATTTTATATGGTTTTGTAAAATTCAAAGCTCTTTCTACAGGCGCACAAGCTACACTTCATCCTTCGCAAAACTACATTGCTTCTGCTGTAGCTCCTCACAGCAGCTGTGTTAAATGATGGATTCACAATATGACCTTTTCTAAGTTGAATGATTTTTTTAGGGTTTAATCATTTTTTGTGGTTTGGGCTGCGTGTGTGTATGAGGAGGTGCAGGGTAGAGATTCGGGTGGTATAGAGCATTCACACTGCTTGATACTTTGCAATAATTATGCACCAGACGTTCCCTTGTGCCCTCTCACTGCATACCTACATTAATCACCAAGAACAGCTTGGTGGATCTCCCTCCCTCTTCCCTCTTGTGCAAGATGCAATAATAGTTGGTGTAATTACGGGGAACGGATCACACCCCCGTCGAATATGACACCAGAAGGGCGATCCCCGTGAGCCGAATTTGTTCAGCTGTGTGTGCCAGGAGACTAGGAGACCTGATATTCACTTCCCACTGTATATTTCTACATAATCCAGAGAAAGTGGAGATTATGCGGCAGGAATACATATGAGAAAGAGTTTTTTTCCTCTTTGTAGAGCCATTCTACAGAGCTACTGTACCAATCATAGCCAAACGTTAAATAAAAAAGGGAAAGAAATAAAATTATATATCTATATTTACATCTATATCTATACACACATACACTAGGGCTGCAACAAACGATTATTTTGATAATCGACTAATCTAACGATTATTAGAACGATTAATCGACTAATCATCGATTATTGTCAATGTCATTGACGACTAATCAGTAAGTTTTGAACGATTATTCAGCTTTTTCAATTAGTTAAAACATTGAGTTTTACATATTCTAACTATAATATAAAAAAAGAAAATCACTTCAGCTTTTGAAATGGTTGTTTTAATGAACTTTGAGCCAACTAAACCCAACTAGGTCATTCTCTTTTTAAGCACTGTTTAAATATTCTGTTATCTTTTACTTTAAAAAAAAAATATTTTTACACAAATGAATCAGCTGCATTACAGACAAAAAATATATATAATATATATATACATCTCTTGGCAGCAGTATTAAGAGCTTCATTTGTAAAACAAGTGTTCAGTTTAATGAAAAGCAGTATGTAACAGTGTCCTTTCTGTACTGGCCTTTTTTGGATTTTCAAATAAGTGCTGAATTAAAATGAAGAAAGGTATAGGCATATCAACATGTTCACGTGACAAGCTTGCTCTTTTTTGTGAGCAAATGTTTCCTGCAGCAGAGTTCACAACGCAAGTTCTGCCTTGCATGTATTGCTGCATTTTTGGTTGGAAGTTTTGTAAAACTTTCCCACCAATTCTATCTCAGGCGTCATTGGGCATCAATGCAGGATACACCCTGGACGGAGTGCCAACCCATCGCAGGGCACACACACACACTCATTCACTCACGCAATCACACACTAGGGACAATTTTCCAGAGATGCCAATCAACCTACCATGCATGTCTTTGGACCGGGGGAGGAAACCGGAGTACCCGGAGGAAACCCCCGAGGCATATATATATATATATATATATATATATATATATATAGTATATAATTTTTTCCCAAGGATCTTTAGAATATTATTTTTATACACAATAATAATTGAAATTATTTTAATGAATGATTTTTACAATTTATTTATCACAGATTCTTTGATATCCTCCATGTTTATAACCGTGTTTATAACCATGTTATATACTGTGCACATCGCTGAATATATATGACAAAATTTAGTTGACAATCTTCATAGTCATTCAATACCGTAAAATCACAGACTTGTCAACAGTAAGTTGGTTGAAACAGTATCACTGAAAGGTCTTGATGTAGCCTCATGCTCTGAGGGTTTTCATTTTTCCCCCAGTATCCTTTCACATCTGAGCAAACTTTAATGTGGAACAATAAATCAATCATCTCCAGAAATACTCAGCTCTAACAGCAGAAGGTTGTGTATTTCCTCAGTAATTTTACTGCTGCATTGAGTTCAGTCTACTGGAGCCTGCAGTGTGAGCGAGACTGAACACCGCAGTGGTTAATTATAGAAGAAAAAAATGAGTCGACAAAAACATAACATCACACCATCATTTACAATATCTCCTGAAAAGAGCCACATCTGTACTGCTGCTCCAGTGTCACGTGTACAACAGCTTTAACCTTTTATCATGAAAATGATTCTGTCTATCCATCCAATATCTATTCATCAATTATTCTATCTATCTATCTATCTATCTATCTATCTATCTATCTATCTATCTATCTATCTATCTATCTATCTGTGTCTGTCTGTCTGTCTGTCTGTCTGTCTGTCTGTCTGCCTACCATTCAACAATCAATCCACTTTCTGTCTGTCTGTCTACTATCCATCCATCCAACCATCCATCCATCCATCCATCCATCCATCCATCCATCTATCTGTCTGTCTGTTTGCCTGTCTGTCTGCCTACCATCCATCCATCCATCCATCCATCCATCCATCCATCTATCTATCTATCTATCTATCTATCTATCTATCTATCTATCTATCTATCTATCTATCTGTCTGTCTGTCTGTCTGTCTGTCTGTCTGTCTCTCTGTCGGTCGGTCGGTCGGTCGGTCGGTCGGTCGGTCTGTCTGCCTACCATACATCTATCTATCTATCTATCTATCTATCTATCTATCTATCTATCTATCTATCTATCTAGCTATCTATCTATATATATCTATATATCTGTCTGATTGTCTGTCTTTATGCCTGCCTACCATTCAACTATCTATCTATCTATCTATCTATCTATCTATCTATCTATCTATCTATCTATCTATCTATCTATCTATCTATCTATCTATCTATCTATCTGATTGTCTGTCTTTATGCCTGCCTACCATTCAACTATCTATCTATCTATCTATCTATCTATCTATCTATCTATCTATCTATCTATCTATCTATCTATCTATCTATCTGTCTGTCTGTCTGTCTGTCTGTCTGTCTGCCTACCATACATCTATCTGTCCACTCTCTATCTATCTATCTATCTATCTATCTATCTATCTATCTATCTATCTATCTATCTATCTATCTATCTACCCACTCACCGATCACTTTATTAGGAACACCTGTACACCTGCTCTTGCTTGTAGTTATCCAGTCAGCCAAATAAGTGGCACAGAGCAGCACAGTGTATAAACTCACAAAGACACAGGAAAAGAGCTTCAGATAATGTTCACATCAAACATCAGAAAGAAGAAAATTGTGACCTCGATCACTATGACTGTGTTGTGGGTGTTGGTGCTAGACAGGCTGCTTTGAGTATACTGTATTAGAAACTGCTGCTCTTCTTTTAGAAACCTCTGATTTTCTCTAGCATCTACGCAGAAACATCCAGTGAGTGGCAGCTCTGAGATCACAAATGTTAGGCACAATTAATTAAACCTGGTTTTGTCTCTGCTACAGAAAATAAAAGCACTGAGTGTTTGCATGTCATGACTAACAAGGCTGAGGGCCTTGGACACTCCTCCATGAGAACATTTTTAGCTCTTCTATTTGTCTAGATTTGTGGACTTTTTCTTTGTTACAGACCATGTATTTTGGATGCAAAAAAAGCACGTTATATTGAATATAGTCCAAATAAATGAGCATTTCCTGTTAAAATATTGACCAAATGTAAAATTATTAAACCTAGTTCTACTGTAGGTATATTTCACTATGTTTAAGCTTTACATTATCTGTTCTGTTGGAAGATTATTTTGTCGAATTTTGTTGAAGAAACAAACTTATCTGCCAAGGGTTAGGGTTAGTTAGGGTATTATAATAATAATAATAATAATAATAATAATAATAATAATAATAATAATAATAATAAGCTTTATCATTTCACATTATTGCAAGTTCATACAAATTTTATGAATAAGAAATAGCAAATAAATGTCATTTAATTTTTCCTTTCATTTTTGGCAGTATTGTTAAAATCTCTAATTCTGGGCAAGTGTTAAGAGATTTTGAGACTAAAACATCCTGTTATTTAGTGAACTCTAGGATACCATCAATGATTCCCCAACAGTGTATTTGTGTTGCCAAACATCCTGGTGAGTTTCATAGCCAAAATATCATTTTATTCTCATCTGACCACAATAAACGGCTCCAAGTTGGAGTGTCTTTGATTCCCTGGTGTAGATCAGGGAGTTTGCCGCTTTGGTTGTGTCGAAATAGTTGGAACCTGAATTTACAAGAATAAACTAAGCTGCACCATTCTTGATCTTAACTGTGATCTCTAAGGCGTTTTTTCTTTTTTGCTTTCTGCACCATTTTCCTTACTATCCATTAGTGTACAAATATTCCCTTATCGTCCTCCCAGCCAGTGTCCTTTTCCAGACACATTTTTCAACTGTTTTACATATAAACTTTTTTCCCCCAATACGCCCTTTCTTATGCTTAATGGTATTTTAACTGCTTATGTCTTTTTATATTTATTACTTAGTGCATGTCAGCAACCATCTGTCTCTTCTTTTGCACAAAGACGATGTTTGCCACGGTTCAGCCAACCTGTGCTCAACCTCATATTTACACTGAAAGTGAAACAGCTGTAGAAAATAATCAAGATCCCCTAAAATAATATAGAAGGGTGAATGAAATGAAACCCTTAAAGTACAAGGAAAACATTGGAAACATTGAATTAAATTTGCTGTTGCAAAGGTAAGAATTACAAGGTGGTGAACGACACAGAGCACATATTTTACACCAAAATGTAACTCACAATGGTTTAAATACACACACAATTTAAGAAGCAAACTGAAAATAGGTAAGACTACGTAATCCTTCCTCATGAGTGCAACAACCGATGACAATACAGAGGCAGAGACAAGACATGAACCCACCAAAAAAAAAATGGCGATGTTAATGTTAATGTTAAACATGGACATTGTTCTGAACATAGCACAAAGATTTCAGGAGAAATCCCTGACACATATCTGCACCAAGCAACAAAAAACCCAATAATATACAGTCATTTTGTTTACATATAGAAGTGCTCACTTGGTTTGGAAAAGCATACTGCATTCCATTTGGTGCTAAGCTGTAATGTCAACAAGGGAATGTAGCAGAGCTGAAAGCAGCCCAGTCTTATCGTGTGATCCTTCATAGTCTGTGCTTCAAAGAAGCCCGGAAAGACAAAGTCAAAGCAGCCTTTCCTTCCTCACTGGCCTTTCATCGGCTCACTGGAGTGACAGAAGGCATGGACTCTTTGAAGGTGATATCTGAGGTCTAGCTGTGATGAACATTACACTGCTGCAGTATCCTTGAAATCAGTTAAAGCTCAGAGTATAAGCCAATACCTGATATTGATCTGTGTAGTTATTAAAACGGTGACCCCTTTAATAACTGTCCCGACCCTCAGCAAGCTTCTGTTGTGAAGTTATAAGAACAGCGTGTGACATAGGTAATGTGATTTAAGATGAGTTCTCATGGGTTGCTTAACAGCATCCAGTTTTAGGCTGATAGATTTTTTTCTAGCTAATGTAAACAGATTTGTCTGACATTTTTTTAATGCACGTTTATTACATGATGTATTAGTACTACATGTAAAAGCCACTGGGATGGTAATAATGATGCTTTGCAATAAGCTTTTATGGTAATCATTGAAGATAAACACATTGGTCTAATAAACTTTATTGATAATGCAATATAAGGCTATATCTGTAATAAACTCACAAATAATTCCTGTTATAATTAATTATGAAAATATTTACTGTGCATTATTGTGAAATATACCACGGTGCTCATGAATAAAGCTCTGAAGTAACGTAAATGACTGGTTAATATACTGGTTTATTTCCGAGCACAGCATGGCCTGTCTTGTTTTATTTCTTACTTAGTAACATAACGCATTGTAAGCAGTGAGTAATAGCACCAATACCAAAAATGTGGATTAAAGTGTATTGGTTTCATGATTGAAAAAAATGTATTCAAAATACAAGCCATTAATATACCTTCCAGTGATGGATACCTTCTGTGGCTGGGAGTCCAAGAAAGCAAGATTGATTGTGGTGTCACGTTGGGAGTGATGACATACTCTTTATCCCCTGTCAATCACAGCCACACTTAGCCAATCATAGAGTGTGTGTGAGCTCATGTACAGTACTGTATGTGGAAGAGGGCAGGTAGCAGGTAGAGTTTTCCTCTAAGTTTGTTAAGAAAAGAGCTGATCTATATTTTGTATCAGATACATAATGAACATATATAAGAATACATTTGATCCAATAATGATGCATTTCAGATCAATTCTTCTCCCCAAATATAAACAACTCATTTCAACTTGATTTACACAGCACTTTTAACAATAGGTGTTATCACAAGACAGCTTTACAGAAATAAAAGATATAGATGATTCCGAGGAAGAAACCTTGAGAGGAACCAGACTCAAAAGTGTTTTATTCTGGGTGCCGTGTGTATCTGCATATTCATTTAGGATATACAGTGTAGTATTAATTGTAACTGAAGGACAGCAGGGATGATTAGTAGCCGCTCTGGATATTCACCAGGAATCCACAGAAGGTGAATCATTGGTTACGCCTCACTAGCCGGTAAATGAGTCGCAAAAATAGGTGACTTATGTGGGTGTGTAATTTAGGATCAGCCATATTGAAAGCGCTGAAGAATTCTGTCTCTACATATGCAGCCTAATCATTCCACTGTTTGTCCATTCAGTCTGTTTGAGAGGAAATTTGAACGGATTGTACGTGAAACCTTGGAAATGATCTCTCATCGGTGCAAGAAGAGAGCATTCCCCTTCCCTCTGGCAGAAGATACAGACTTGTGATAACTAAAACCAGCTGCTTCTGAAAACTGTTTCTTACGTCCTGTTCTTCAAAAAGTAAGCAGTAAACACTGCTTCTTTAAGCCTCATAGTACTTCTGTTTGCAGACTATACAGTATGTTATCACTCTTAATTCTCTAGCTTCTCTACCTGCTCCTTTTCAACATTTCCACATACTCTTCTAGAAAATGTGCCCTCTCTGATGCAATACACGTTTCAGCTATCCTCCACGTCTTCGTGTTGATTCTTCATGTCTTGGCACTATTACTCTTGTTGTTAAGAAAACTTGTAGTGTCTCCAGTGTTGTTCCACTACACATCTGGCACAATGCTGACACTCACCTGAACACTAAAACATCTGTTTCCTGTTTACATTCAATTCGATCTCAGTATTTAAACAATTCTGTCATACCTGTTTTTGCCATCTTGTCAGTTACACGTAGGTCTGAGCATTATTTCCAGATTGCTTATCTGGCTCTGACCTTTCTGATTTCTCTGTGTTTTTGATCGTGTTTTCTTGTATTGATCTGTTTCCCTACTAATTTGACCTTTGCTTGTTTTTTGGACCGAGATTCTGCATGCTAAGTGGACTATTTCCCCTGTGGATTCACCCTAATTTGGTAACCTGCCAATTTCCACTCTCTAGTCAGCTGTCCCTTATCAACTGTGAAGGCTAAAACATGCTTCCTCAGAGACACGTGACAGCCAAGCATATCTTTACAAACTGCTACATAACAGGGCAGCATGACAACCTCGGGGAAAAAAATACTATTCACCCTTTCACAGGCAGCAGTGATTGTCTAGTGTTGCTTTGATTGCCAGTGGAGAGGGAATATGCCATCCCTTCCCACCAGTGCTCTCTTGGCTTCTAGACATGGATGGCTGTAGCATTATCAGAATTCAAACTTGCAATCTCCTGATGATAGGCCGCCACTCTGAAGCCTGCCAACATGGAATTGATTGAAAATTAAGCTTGCATCCACTTGCCTTTCAATTCGTGACAAGTGTATTGCATGTGTTGAGCTGGTGTATTGTTTAAGATTAAGTGTTGAGCTGTACCAAACACAATTACCACCCACATTGTTGTACGGTAATAAAAACTTCTTGACCAAGACCTTGATTTCTTCAAATCACAAGCCATTAACACATTAAATGCATTTCCAATAACAGGAAACTGGGTACTCTGGTTTCCTCCCCAAAGACGTTGACTGGAATTGACAAAATTTTCTGTAGTGTGTGCATGAGAGAGAGAGAGAGAGAGAGAGAGAGAGAGTGAGTGTGTGTGTGTGTGTGTGTGCGCGCGTGTGTGTGTGTGTGTGTGTGTGTGTGTGTGTGTGTGTGTGTGTGTGTGTGTGTGTGTGTGTGATTTGGCACCCTGTCCAGGGGGGGCAACGAACCCCCTGGGATAGAATGCAGAATAAGGGTAGAATCCCCTCAAACTCTGTGTAGAATAAGCAGAAAAATACACTTGTAAATGGAAAAACAGAAACAAAAAAGGATGGATGGCTCGAGATTATGTGGTTATACTATTGGAAAAAATTGTATGTTTACAAAATACAAAAAGTTTTTAGACTAATCCAAAATGTACCACATATAATAATTATAATAATAATAATAATAATAATAATAAGAAGAAGAAGAAGAAGAAGAAGAAGAAGAAGAAGAAGACAAAGAAGAAGAAGAAGAAAAAGAAGAAGAAGAGGAGGAGGAGGAAGAAGAAGTAAGTCCTGACACAAAATGGTTCACTTCTATTCACTACACTTCATGAGACACATACAATACACTTAGTTCACAGCCTCACATCACTTGTGTGAAAATACACACACTGCCACAGTATTGTATCCTAGTGTTTAGACATAATTAGGAAGCAGGCGATAGAGACCAGATGGCTGTATCAGATTACAAATAGGAACGTTTAAAAGAGTGTGTCAATACCATAACCCTGATTGGAGCAGCCAGGGGTACTGGTGTCTGAACTCCACTCATGTATTATTCATAGCAGTCTGTGAAATCTCCTACAGTGAAGCCCTGTACAGCCGCACCAGCGGGGCCAGACAGTGATTAGTGCTCTGCTGCTCTGCTTACTTTAGAGTCTCTAAATCTCCCTTTCTGATGAAATATTGCACACTATTGTTTATTCCTCAGTGCGGTACAGGATATATGGTGTTATGCGAATATCCATCAGTAATCACAAGAGGACACATTCGGAAGCTTGCATGATGAAACCAAATGACTGTAGCTTTTACTGCAGAAATCCTGACAAGCTGCATACTGCTGCAATTTCCACAATAAGCCTGAATTCACCACTCAAGGTTGTTTGTCATTTCGTAATTAGTTTTCGTAGTCTTCAACCTTAAAGGCTTTTTATAGCAAAAAAAGTAGATGACAGTGTAAACATTTCACCATGTGAAGGGTTTTTCCTGGCTGCCACACATACACAGGTCTAAAACTGAAGGCATGAGCTCGAAAATCTCCAATATTTTACATTAACCTGTATTTAAAGCCATTTAAACCAAATGCCATGCTTTGGTGCAGAACATGAAAGGTGTTGGGAGTATAGCTGTCATTTTTTGGTGTTATGTCTTTACCTTTAAAAACATCTAGATTTTATTTGTCTTTAATGGTTGTGTTCCAAACCACATTGTAGCATAGCAGTCCATGACAAAAGACACTTATCAAGCACTCAAAGTAAATATTTGTATTATATTGTTTTTCCCCCAATGGTGTTGCATAAAAATGTTAACAATTCATTTATTCATTTGTTTATTTATTTATTTATTCAGGGGGGCACGGTGGCTTAGTGGTTAGCACGTTCGCCTCACACCTCCAGGGTCAGGATTCGATTCCAGCCTCCACCTTGTGTGTGTGGAGTTTGCATGTTCTCCCCGTGCCTCGGGGGTTTCCTCCGGGTACTCCGGTTTCCTCCCCCGGTCCAAAGACATGCATGGTAGGTTGATTGGCATCTCTGGAAAATTGTCCATAGTGTGTGATTGTGTGAGTGAATGAGAGTGTGTGTGCCCTGCGATGGGTTGGCACTCCGTCCAGGGTGTATCCTGCCTTGATGCCCGATGACGCCTGAGATAGGCACAGGCTCCCCGTGACCCGAGGTAGTTCGGATAAGCGGTAGAAGATGAATGAATGAATGAATTTATTTATTCATCCATCCATCCATCCAACCAACTATCCATCTATTCATCCATCCATCCATCCATCCAGCCATTATTTACATGAACATAATAAACAACAGTAACCTCACTGCCACTAAATATACTTGTATAAAGCTCAAAATTTTGAACTTGGGAGTGAGTTCTAAGACTTACTTCATACTCACTGACAGGCGTATGAAATATGCAGCATAAAATGTTCAAATCTGTGCACAAATCTTTATTAGTGTGTGTATCACATAAACAAAGCCCAAATAATGAAGGCATACTAACGATGGAATACTAAATTGAATTTTTCAGCTCAACCGTTGCCTCCAGTCACATTTTACAACTGCAGATTCATTTGTCATGGTCATTTGTTTCAGATACCAAACACATCTGCTTTGGAATAAGTATCAGTTTCTCCAGGAAACTCTAAGTCTAATACAGACCACACTATACTCCTGTTTGGCAATTCATTTTGTAATCTGATCTTTCTTATTGTCGGAGAACGATAATCTGTTCCAGTTCATAGAATAAGCAAGAACATTTTCAGCAGTAGAACTTCAGCTTAGATAAATAACTTTATACAATAGAGTAACACAACATCACTATCTGTATCTATTTAATGCCTTGATGCTTCATATTCACTTTAATCAAACACTTATTATTTTTTGCTTGTAGTTGCCTGTGATCTTTACTAAAGAGTTGAGCTGGTTCAGTCTACTTCGCTGAACCCGGACGATGCTCCCGAGTCAGAGTTCAGTAGAGGCGGCCTTAGAGCCACAGCCGGCCCGAGACTTGGTTGGTCCCGTGACTCGCAACGCAGCAACAATAAGTACGTTGTTGTTATTAAAGCATGTTTAACATTGATTTGCAATAAAAATCTTAATTATTAATCACGTCATGAAAGTCATTTTTTATAGGAATGAAGTGTAATTTTATTTTCACAGTTTGTAAAGTTCACCTTTTGGTCACTTACACAACCACATGTAGTGAAATGCTTTTCGACTGTCTGCACCATAAAAACGGTGTTGATAAGAATGAAGAGAATAAACTTTCAAGGTTGTGGTCAGAGCACAGGGTCAGGCCATGATACATCCCCCTGGAGAAGTGAGGGTTAAGGGCCTTGCTCAAGGGCCCAACAGTTGCAGCTTGGCAGTTCTGGGGCTTAAACACTGATCCTCTGATCCACAGCACAAAGCCTTAAACGCTTGAGCCACCGCTGCCCTTTTAAGGATCTGAATAATATTTATTATTGACAACATCTTGAGAGAAATGTAGAATCACTTTTTCCATTTTTTAAATGTATTTTTTATTTCATACCCTTTTTTCTGCTTTAATGACCGTGTGACTCAAGCTGGCACGGACTCCACAAAGTTTCTTCAAAACCTGCATTAGGCATGATGAAAATCTCACCTTGTGTAGAAATCTGTTCACACATTTGCTTCCATTTGAATAGCAAACTAGATATAGTGCAGAATCATAAATATTAAATATTAATATTTAATATGCAAGAGATTGACTTTCTTAGTTTGAAATACTTCAAAGTTCTAAAACCTCCTGATCACATGCTCCATGGTAGCAGGTAAAATATAAAGCTAAGCTCTCAAAAACTAAATGAGCACAAATTGTGTTGACGATACGGCGGCTGAGTAACAAACAATGCACAAACAAGCTGACATGGTCGTGTTCGTTTTCTGATCATGTAGAGTACTGTAGCAACTTCATGCACATATTATAAAAGCATCTATCAGACTACAGTACTTCCGGGACTTTCCTATATAAATTCTACATGGCGTTATACTAAAGTCTGATTAGTTTATATGTTCATCTGAAACCGTTCTTCTACTGTTTTTTTCTTTGAATCTACTTCACCAAAATCCAAACTTCATTTAAAATCCAATTCCAAGGAAGACTGCAGGATATTGCAGCCTACGGCTGACGGTTTACTATTTGGATTCTGCCTAGTACATTTGTCATGGTCGATTTGTGGGAAATTGTGCATGTAAGAGGAAGCTGTGAAATAAAGAGGAAGAAACTAAAGACTCAATTGCCTACAATGGTCAGCCACATCTCCAGTGAGGAAGGGAGAGGCTCTGGTTTTTTGTTCCATTGTTGGAAATTGGATTTGGTCATTCCGATTCAAAGGGATCCCACTGATCTATAATGACTAATTAACAGTACGATGATTCTTCTGATGATTCTGTCTACTGACCTCAGCTATTTCAGGCTGTCTGAACAGTGTTGGGCTAGTGAGTTCAACTTATCTACCTTGCTAGAAATCAGGGCCAAGATGTGAACAAAGAAGCTTTCATTCAACATCTGAATACTGAAAGGAAAGAATCCAGGGTGAAAAACCCTTATTTTTATTACATTATGTAAAATATTTTTTTTTTCTGAGATGTGGAAATATAAGAAGATTTTCTCTTTCGCCAGCTAAAGGCTGCTTCTTTTAAAGACTCCTTTATTGTGAGCGTAAATCATCACAATAAAAGTTTAATTACTGAAAAGGACCTCTATAGGAAAATAACCACACCACTTTGCAATGCCACAGAAGAATTGGAGTTATTAAGTTGACTATTTCCACCCTGAAGTTGATTATTTTCCAAAATCACCATGCTTAAAAGGGATTATTCCTCATATATATATATATATCTCCTAATTCTAACAAAAACTAATTCTAAAAAAAAAACTAATTCTAACTAATTCTAACATTCTTTTTTTTGTCTTGAAATAATTAGATAGTTAAAAAATAAAATAACCAGTTTGTCATGTTATTAAGAAACCACCAACCTTCTGTCCTGAAAGGTTTTACCTCTGTAACTATTACAAATCTGACACTAGAGACTCCTTCCAATAATGAATCAGGAGTAACCAAATCCTCACCAAAAAGCTCAGCATCATAATGGCTCTAAGTTGTTTCCATGGATACAAGAACACCATTACTATTAACAATTGTCAGTGCATTTTTCTCAGTGCACTCAAACTTTACATTAAATCCAATTCAGAAATTGAGACATGAAAAAGCTATTAATGCAAGGGAAAAAAGAATACATTGAAATAGAAATAATATAAAGCACACCTTTCCTTACTTCTTCATTCACTCACTACTAGGCTTTCTTTTCTCCACTGAGTTCTTTGTCTGATATGTTTGTCCCTCTGGCAAATTTTATAAAAGCTAATGAATAGCTGTGAACAGGGTCAAGACTTCCTGGAGGAGACATTAATGTACTACAATGGGGGAAAAAAGCCCAAACCAAGGTGCTATACAGCACATATCAATTATAAAAAATCTCTACCCCTCTATTTAACTTATTCATGACTTCAATCCTTCCATAGAAGAGAGGAAGAAAATGTTCAGTGCTGCTGTGAATGATCCTAAAAGCTCTGCCTGACAGTTGCAATAAAACCTAAAGCCAAAAGATTGCATTGTGATTTTTTTGCTGTGCTGGGATATGTTTCAAGAGTTGACGACAATTCCAGAAAAAGAGTTTTTTTTAAGACCTGTTGTTTTGTTTTGTTTATTATCACAAATCTGACCATAGCTGCTTCAGATAATGGAAAAAGGTAGTGAAAAGAAAGAAATAAAGGAAGTAAATACTCCACTGGATTTACAGCTGAATGCACAAGTTTGTATACCCCTAGGACAAAATAAAGTCATTTATTGTATTGTTGCCTCATAGATCCAGGGTTCATGGTTCGATCCTGCAAATGGTTTACTATTATTGAGGAGTTTCTCATGAGGATTCTTTGGTATTATCTCGCCTCCAAAACACGCTGGGATGAATGTGCAGTTTTGTGACTGTGTGCCATTATGAGAGTGTAATGTTAGTGTGATGATAGTGTAATGATAGTGTGATGTCTTGTCTTGTGATTACTCCTTACACCTAGCTGGATGAGATAAGCTACAGATTCACTGTACTGTAAACCTGACCAGGATATACAGTAGTTTTCACTGAATAAATGAATGAATGAATGAATGAATGGATGGATAGATGGATGGATGGATGGATTAAAGGATGCAAAGAGGAACAAACAAACAAATGTATAAATTAATGAATTAATGGATGCATGAATAGATGGTGGCTTAGTGGTTAGCACGTTCGATTCCCGCCTCCGCCTTGTGTGTGTGGAGTTTGCATGTTCTCCCCATGCCTCGGGGGTTTCCTCCGGGTACTTCGGTTTCCTCCCCTGGTCCAAAGACATGCATGTTAGGTTGATTGGCATCTCTGGAAAATTGTCCGTAGTGTGTGATTGCGTGAGTGAATGAGAGTGTGTGTGTGTGCCCAGGCGATGGGTTGGCACGCCGTCCAGGGTGTATCCTGCCTTGATGCCCGATGACGCCTGAGATAGGCACAGGCTCCCCGTGACCTGAGGTAGTTCGGATAAGCGGTAGAAAATGAATGAATACAGTAGATGCATAAATGGATGGATAGATGGATAGATGGACAGAGGAACAAACAAATGAATAAATGCATTGATGAATTGGAGGCTGGCTGGATGGATGGATGGATGGATGGATGGATGGATGGATGGATGGATGGATGGATTAATGGATGGATGGATAGACAGATGGATGGAAAGACAAACAAACAAATGAACAATTGCATGAATGAATAAATGGATGGATGGATGAATAGATAAATGGATGATTGGACAGACAAACAAATGAATGAATGCATACAGTAAATGAATAAATGGATGCATGAAGGAATGATTAAATGAATGATTGAACAAAGACATCAGATTTGTTTGTTTATTATCTCAAGTAAAGAAAATGGCCTGTTTATTGTATGATATTAAAGTCTGCATAAAAATCTAAGTGTAAAACGGTGTTTTAAACGTCTTTAGAAAAGTGTCCAAGCAACTCTCTATCTTAAAGCTTAAAGTCCTTCAAGAACCTTTTACTACTGACTTTTCCTGACATGTACTGTATAACCAATCTTTTTCTTTTGGCCAATGTTTTTCTGCCAGATGTCAAACACTGAGTTGTTCAGATGAAGTATGGAGATCACAAGGCTCATAGTTTGGCTCCTTTTAATCTGATCAAACTATTTTCTTGGTTTTCTTGGACTGTAGTCTTGTTGCAGGGTACATCCACATTTCCAGGTCTATTTTGTATTTATTATTTAAAAAAAAATCTACATTGTAAAATAAAGGGAAATTTAACTTTATTGACAGGATTTACTTACTGAATGTCTGGTACTCAGTGACATGCATTATAAATAAATCCAGTCAGCTGAGTCACCATTATTAAACACATTTATGGTGTACATTTCATTATTAACAGAATATGTACGAGTATCGCTGTGGAATAAATTGTCACCAAAGCAGACGAGTGCAGCTTCTGGGAGCAGAGCCAAAAAGCAGAGCCCTGTTTGCAGCTCCTGCTGGCGCTTTTACAACAGAGGGGTTATTGACTCCATGCCAGCGTACACGTAGGTCAACAAAACACTGATTACTTTTTGTAAATGGGAGCTGAATTACTTAGGACTGAATCAGCAGAATGTTATCAATTACAAATAGCTAAGATCACAAATGTATGGATTGTGTAGTTTACCACATACACACACACACACACACACACACACACACACACACAACCTTGACCTGCAGCATTCTGAGAAAAGCAGGTCAGCTTTAACAACCATGAACTAAAACAAAACTAAATAGAAACCAGAAAATATCAACAATACCACAAACCCTACTGACACATAAAGCTTGATAACTTATTTCATGCTGGTCCTAATTCCAGCTACACCATCAAAATATCAACAGCCTTCCATGTGATTTTAGACTCTAAATTTAGTCAGTGTCATTAGTGCAATGGTGGAAGGAATTAGAATTAGCAAAGTGGCTACACTGAGATCATCATTATCAACACTCGGTAATGAAAATGTAGAAAAGCTGTATTTTTATTTTAATTAACCCATTTTTACTGAAACAGCTACTGTCTGTAAAAGTGTTTTTCAGGTATGTTATTAGAGTTGTAGGACTGTAGTCTCAAGATATTTTCTGTATTGATTTGAACCTGTCTGGGTATCTGTATTTGGATTGTCTCAGTCTCAGACATGGGTCTGGCTAAATTTGCTCTTGGTCTCAACTGAGAGTTAAAATTAATGATCAGGATGCATTTTTTCTTTTATTGAAAAGAATCACTGCTTTTTGATATCAAAACACCTAATGATTCTTCTTCTTCTTTTCTTCTTCTTCTTCTTCTTCTTCTTCTTCTTCTTCTTCTTCTTCTTCTTCTTCTTCTTCTTCTTCTTCTTCTTCTTCTGCCTCATTGTAAAAGCTATTGCTTTAAAGTAAAGTTGAAGGTTTTTAGTCACATCCTTGTTTTGCTGAGATTTGATCTCATTTGTCTCTTCAAAGGCTTAACCAATGAGCCATCACTTCCCTCAACTACTCTTAACTGTTTACTCTAACCCAGTGCACTGCTATAACTGCTTATTCATTTGCACCAGTAAAAGCTTATTAAATGACATATTCTGTATCCCAATGATTTTTTTTTATTAGAATCTACGGTCTTTAAAAAATAATGACTCACAGGTGAATGCTCACATCCAAATAATTACCGTAGTAAAAGTGGGAAAGTATAGAATGAAAAACTACTTAACTACTCATTACACAGATTTTTAATTAGTTTACATTTATAGCATTAATCTGGAATCTTCCGTCTTCTTCATGCGGTGAAATCTTTTTTATTGGTTCAATCCCAAAAGGCTTTCTTTTCACTACATTCTGCTCTGCTTCCCACATTGTGTGAAAAATAAATAGGCCCTACAATAATAAGGTCCTACAATTTCAATTATTCAACCTTCTTTTGTTTGATTTCATCTTTTTTCTTCTTCATTGAGCTGCTTCTGTAATAAAAGTGAACTGTGCTTTGTTTTAAGAATCTCTTCTATTCTTGTTTACCTCATGTTATTCTTATTACATGTGATTATTATGTTGTCACTTTCCTGCCATCTCGTGTTCTGGCTTAGGAAAATTCCACTTTGTTTACTTTTTCAGCTTTATTTTTTTATTATTATTGATTTTCATCTTGAGTCAAAAAGTGGGATGTAGTTTAAGATACAGCACACAGCATTCATAGCATTTATATATACTGTGTTAGTGTTGTGTAGAAAAGTGTAGTATACTGAAGTGTCGTGTACTGTAGTGAGCATTGTAGTGTGGTGTAGTGTAGAGTAGTGTAAAGTAATGTAATGCAGTAAAGCAGAGTGTACCTTACTGTAGTGTAGTGTAGAGTATTGTAGAGTAGAGTAGTGTAGAGAAGTGTAAATTAGTGTTGTGTAGTGCAGTGTAATGTAGTGCAGTGTAATGTACCGTTCTCTAGTATAGAGTAATATGGTGTAGAGTAGTATACCTTATTGCAGTGCAGAGTAGTGTAGAGTAGTGTACCTTACTGTACCATACTATAGTGTAATGTATTATATTGTAGAGCAATGTATTGTACTATAGTGTAGAGTATTGAAGAGTATTGAATGTAAAGTAGTGTTGTGTACCTTACTGTAGTGCCATATAGTATAGAGTAGTGTAGAATAGTAAACCTTAATGTAGTGTGGCGTAGTGTAGTGTATAGTAGAGTAGTGTATAGTAGAGTAGTGTATAGTAGAGTAGTGTAGTGTATAGTAGAGTAGTGTAGTGTATAGTAGAGTAGTGAACCTTACTGTAGTGTAGTGTAATTTAGTGTACTGTACTGTAAAGTAGTGTAGTGTAGTGTATAGTAGAGTAGTGTACCTTACAGTAGTGTAGTGTAATTTAGTGTACTGTACTGTAAAGTAGTGTAGTGTAGTGTATAGTAGAGTAGTGTACCTTACTGTAGTCTAGTGTAGTTTAGTGTACTGTACTGTACTGTATAGTAGTGTAGTGTATAGTAGAGTAGTGCACTGTATAGTAGAGAAGTGCACCTTCTGTAGTGTAGTGTAGTGTAGTGTAGTGTAGTGTAGTGTATCTTACTGTAGTGAAGTGTAGTTTAGTGCACTGTACTGTATAGTAGTGTAGTGTAGTGTACCCTACTGTAGTGTAGTGTAGTTTAGTGTACTGTACTGTATAGTAGTGTAGTGTAGTGTACCCTACTGAAGTGTAGTGTATAGTAGAGTAGTGTATAGTAGAGTAGTGTATAGTAAAGCAGTGTAGTGTATAGTAGAGTAGTGTACCTTACTGTAGTGTAGTGTAATTTAGAGATTTAAGCACTTATGTACGTCGCTCTGGATAAGGGCGTCTGCCAAATGCTGTAAATGTAAAATGTAAATGTAGTGTACTGTACTGTAAAGTAGTGTAGTGTAGTGTATAGTAGAGTAGTGTACCTTACAGTAGTGTAGTGTAGTTTAGTGTACTGCACTGTACAGTAGTGTAGTGTAGTGTATAAGTAGAGTAGTGTAGTGTATAGTAGAGTAGTGTACCTTACTGTAGTCTAGTGTAGTTTAGTGTACTGTACTGTATAGTAGAGTAGTGCACTGTATAGTAGAGAAGTGCACCTTCTGTAGTGTAGTGTAGTGTAGTGTAGTGTAGTGTAGTGTATCTTACTGTAGTGAAGTGTAGTTTAGTGTACGGTACTGTATATTAGTGTAGTGTAGTGTACCCTACTGTAGTGTAGTGTAGTTTAGTGTACTGTACTGTATAGTAGTGTAGTGTAGTGTACCCTACTGTAGTGTAGTGTAGTTTAGTGTACTGTACTGTATAGTAGTGTAGTGTAGTGTACCCTACTGTAGTGTAGTGTATAGTAGAGTAGTGTAGTGCAGTTTAGTGTATTGTAGGGAAATGTAGTGTAGATTAGTGTAGTGAACCGTGGTGTACGATACTATACTTTACTGTACAGTACTGTACTGTACCTTACTGTAGTGCCATGTAGTATAGTGTAGAATAGTATACCTTAATGATGTGTGGTGTAGTGTAGTGTTGTGTAATGTACTGTATAGTAGTATAGTGTAGTGTATAGTAGAGTAGTATACTGTACTGTATAGTAGTGTAGTTTAGTGTAGTTTAGTGTACTGTGGTGAAATGTAGTGTAGATCAATGTAGTGAACCGTATTGCACGGTACTATACTTTACTATACAGTACTGTACTGTACCTTACTGTAGTGTACAGTAGTGTACCTTACTGTTGTGTAGAGAAGTGTAGAGAAGTGTAGAGTTGAGTACCTTACTGTAGTTTATTGTATTGTAGAGCACTGTAGAGTAGTGTAGTGTACTGTAGTGTAGTGTAGAATATTGTAGAGAATTGTAAAGTAGTGTTGAGTAAAGTAGTGTAGTGTACCTTACCGGAGTGTGGTGTAATGTGGTGTAGTGTAATGTAGTGTAGTGTAGTGTAGTGTAGTGTAACTTACCATAGTGTGGTGTAGTGTAGTGTAGTGTAGTGAAATGTAGTGTAGTGTAGTGTACCTTATCGTAGTGTGGTGTAGTGTAGTGTACCTTAACATAGAGTGGTGTTTTGCAGAGTAGTGTAGTGTAGTGTAGTGTACCTTACTGTAGTGCAGTGTATTGTATTGCAGAATACTGTAGAGTTGTGTAGTGTAGTGTAGTGTAGAGTAGAGTAGTGTACTGCAGTGTAGTGTAGAGTAGTGTAACTTACTATAGTGTAAAGTAGAGTAGAGTGGAGTAGTGTACCTCACTATAGAGTAAAGTAGTGTAGTGCAGTGTAGTGTAGTGTAGAGTATTGTAGAGTAGTGTACTGTATTGTAGAGTATTGTAGAGTAGTGTGGTGTACTGCAGTGTAGTGTAGTGTAGTGTTACTTACTATAGTGTAGAGTAGAGTAGAGTAGAGTAGAGCGGAGTAGTGTACCTCACTACAGAGTAAAGTAGTGTAGTGTAGTGTAGAGTATTGTAGAGTAGTGTACCTTACTGTAGTGTGGAGTAGTGTAGTGTACCTTAATCTAGTTTAGTGTAGTGTGGTGTACTGTACAGTACTGTATCTTAGTGTGTGGTAATTTCATTGGTGTACTGTACAGTACTGTTGGCTTAAGCAAAGCCTGTTTGATAGAACAAACACCTGGAAAACACAGGAGCACCTTTCTATTGTAAGATTGCAAAAATGCATGTTAAATCCATTCAGCTCTTAATTAACTAGGCCCATATGAGTCCAGATTTCCTGGCCAAATTTTGAAATCAATTCAATCTGTATGCATGACCACAAGAGGATACTTGGAACACATCATTGCCATCTTGTGACTAAGAAAGGCTTTTTAGCCAAGCAGTTTTACTGAACTGAGAGACTGCTTTGAAGAAAAGGGTCTTAAAATCACACATAATAATATGAATCCTCTTAAGAAATAAAAGGGGAGGGAGGCCGTTAATTTAAATCACATTTGCACCAGAGGGAATAAAAGCTAGTTGTCTCTGATCTCTAGATACAAATTTACTACATATAGTCATGCAGACACCCACATGCACGACACACAGGGATGTATCTACAACCATGCGAAAATAACCCTAAAAAACAAAATCACTATGGCAACAGCATTCCTGCTAATACATGACACATTACCCTTTAAAATGCGTACTGTAACTGTGTAACATTCTATTTAACCATGATTTCTTCTTGATTCTCTTTAAAAATAAAACGGAGACCGGTAGCAGACAGCATTTCCTTAAAAAAGTAATAGTATGAAATAAAAAGCATAAGAGAGCCAAAGCATGAACCAGATATTCCCTATTGGTAAAAGCTTCACACTGGATTGCATTCCTTGGTCTTATTATGTAGTATGTGTCTTTGACCACAGAGACCTCTAAGGAGACCCAATGGTACATTAGATGGATAAACTCTCCTTAATGAACAGCTTTAAACAGCATTGTGCAAAGAGGGGGCAAGGTGTGGAACATTCTCTAAAGGGTGCCAATCCATATTGGGGCACAATCACAGACTCACATACTCGTTCATACACTACGGACAATTTATAGATGCCAATCAGCCTATATACAGGAGAGGAAACCAGAGTACATGGAGGAAACATGCACACTCCACACACACGGCAGAGATGGTGTATTGAAACCCCAAGCCAGAGGTGTGACGCAAACACTCCAAACGCTATGCCACCATGTCCACAGAATAAGAATAAGAATAACAACTGTTGTTGTTGTTGTTATTATGTCTCATTTGCACAAGATTGCCCTCGAACTGTGGTATAAACCCAGCACTGCAGGGCAACATTTCATTTTTAAACTAGGCAAGGCAAGTTTATTTGTATAGCACATTTCATACACAGAGGTCATTCAAAGTGCTTTACATAGAAATTAGAAAACAGTTTATAAGAGAGAAAAAAATATATGTAAAAATAAGAGACATATGATAAAATCATAATAAAAACAAAGAACAATTAAAGGAAATAAATGTGATTTCAATAGAAACAGTTTAAAATATGATAAAAAGAATAAAACAGGAGTAAAAGTGATTTGGATAAAAAGTGCAGTCATTATGAAGCAGCACAGTGCTCATTCAGTAAATGCAGAGTTAAACAGATGTGTTTTTAATCTTGATTTAAAAGTGTCTACTGTTGAAGCACATCTGATCTCTTCTGGACGCTGATTCCAGTTATAGGTGGCATAATAACTAAATGCTGACGCACCTTGTTTTGAGTGAACCCTTGGTATCTCTAACTGACCTGGTCCTAATGATCTGAGTAGTCTGCTTGGTTTATATTCAGTTAGCATATCTGTAATGTATTTCGGTCCTAAGCCATGAAGTGATTTATAAACGAGTAACAGTACTTTAAAATCTATTCTAAACTAATTTACTAAACTAATCTATTCTAAACTAATTTACTAAACTAATCTATTCTAAACTAATTTAAAAGATAAACGTTTCTATTTGCACATGTTTCTTTATAGCTGTTCTGCTAAAGCTGGCTAACATGACAAGTGCAGCTAAGTATCATCAGCGTAAAACTGAAAGGCTGCATTATGTTTTTGGATTACATGTCTAAGAACTGGACATAAAGGGAAAATAATATGGCACCTAAAATAAATTCTTGTTGGGCACCATATGGCATCTAGCATCTAAACTAAGTAACTGACTGTTTTCATGCCTGTCAACACTAAAGTAAAAGTTTAGTGAACTCTAATAAGAAGCTGCAAACTTATCAGGTGCCAAAAACTTCAAATGTCCACATATTCTAGTGTCAGAATAAGGTAAAGGTGTGCATCATGATGCTGGACTGGGCATGGTTTTGGAAAGGAAGAAGATGTTGAGGTCAAAAATATCACTGGTTTTAGTATAGATATAGAAAATTACAGATCATTTTGCTCACTTAGCCTGATGGGAACATCTGAAACAGGTGGTCACCTGGATGTATGGGGTTTTTAGAAATGTTCTGGCCTTGTGTAATGGCTCTGGTGTTAAACAGTTCATTGATGTGTGTGAGAGTGTGTGAGCAGGTTTTCTGTAAAGCTGCTTAATGACAATGACCCTTGTTATTGCTATAAAAATAAAATGAATGATTTCTTTACCCTTTGCTTTCCTTCCAATAAATTGTAAACCATGAGATCATACGGACCTCAACATACTCTTATAGTCAATATCCATCATTATTGTAGCAAGCTAGCTAACAGTAGAAGACTTCATTTTCACATAGACATAACATTTCCAGCATTTAGCAGACACCCTTATCCAGTGCAACTTGCAGGACATGGGAATTGAACTCACAAACTACTGATTGGCAAGCCAACACTTTAACCAATAGGCTACCACATCCCCCAAATAGACAAGTAGAGCACAGTAAAAGTCTTCTCTTTACATGTCTTAGCTTAAGAGAAAGCTGGGACCAGAGTGCAGGGTCACCTGAGCTTCAAGGTTTAGCCCATTAATTGAGTGAAAGTATCCAATTTACACTGCATTTAAATCAGCAAGCAGGTATACAACAGACTACTTTGTTCGTATGCAAGCTGGCAGAGACTTTTCAGCCACAGTGTCAAGCAACATTTGAATTGTGTATTTCTCAATTGTGTAATTCAATCCTTCATGCACAATTGCAGATCGATGGTCTCTTTGGTAGCAAATATAGTTAGCGAACCAACTTCACTAACACTGACACTAAACTAACTTCACTAACAATTGTGTGGGATTTTTTTTTTTGTGTTTTGCTATATATCCAGTAGCTACTAGTGTTTCTTCTTTTTCAGTATTCTGGACAGTGCACCAGGAGTCATTGCATGCCCAAGAGAGACAAAAGGAGCAATCTAAATTGTATACTTATGCTCTAGTCTGTTTCATTATGTGTCAGTTGTGTGGTCAAAGAAGTGCATTACCCAGATAATGCACTTACCCACTGAAAGAAGTGCATTACCCAGATGATGCACTATTTAAATGTAAAAAAAAAGTGAGGAATGTTGGACACTTCATGCAATTAATGCTCACAGCTTTGCGTAGAGGAAGAGAGTTGGGGCTACCACACGCTGACAAAAAAAATTCACTGCATTCTGTTAAACTTTTTGCTATGCATTTCATGTATTTGACATCATTTGCCACCGACTGGGAAACAGCTAATATTTCTGGAAAGTAAAAATAACTTCCATTTTAGAAGCTACACTACACCGTATAGTACATAGCACATAGTGTACAGTAAAGCCATTTGAGACACAACTAAACTACTAAAGACACAACTACAGTACTAGCTAGCATGACCTTTGTGTTAGCTAGGATGTCGCTAACAGGTTGGTACTGCTCAGCAACCCTGAACTTTAACCACTGTTGTGCATTACAGGTATGTAAGGTATATGCTATATGCCACTACATCATAATTACATAACATTTTATGTGCATAACACTTATAAGATTTATGGTGATGACATCAATTCACATCTCATACAGACTGCAGTATACAGGTATACACAGTAGTGATCTTTTCAAATGTCTAAATTTCTCTTACACCTTTAGGCTCAAAGCTCCAAACTCCAACCTGTACTCAGCCACTTCTCTTACCTTTTAACATAAACTCATCAGCCTTTTCATCCCACAGAAGCTCATACATTTTTATATTCCTTCAAATGTTGACCAAAAGCACATCATGATCTATCTATATACTGTATCTGTTCAGTCTTACTTTATCCCTCCATTCTCTCACATTCAACCATTAATTTCACTACATTGTGGTTTTCAGGCTAGATTCAACAAAATTGGCAGAAACCTTTATTTTCTGGCTTCTGACAAAGCACATGATTGCACACCTACCCCATCCTTCTATCTTTTTTACCCCTGTATTGCATAAAAAGCCATACATTTTCACACTCCTCGATAACTCCTATACTTACTTTCTATGTTTTTTTTTTTTTTTTTTTGGCCTTGACTAACTTGATATTTGCTGAATTTTGTTACTAAATCTGACTTTTGTTACTTTTTAGCTGGGCTCTTCATTTCCCAAGTTTTCACACACACACACACACATATACAGCTGAGTCTTGCTGGTGTATCGACCTTAATATACTGAACCACTGTTGTAAATCCAGCATATGTTATATTGTGTGGGTGAGTGGAATGACACAGAGCACACAGAGAAATTAAACGAGGTCACTTACTCGTTTTCCCATCTTAAGAGTATGACTGAATATATAACCATCTAGTTTTGTTAAGTCTTCATCAAAAAACACAACTCTTTATACAAAAATCCTAACTTTTAGATCTAACATACTACTACCAAGACAAATAGGTCTTAATGTGTTCGTCTGTGGTGTGATCTAGCTGGAAAACAATCCATTTAAAAAGTGGCACACCCAGTTTGGATTAGGGTGGGGCCTTCCAGCTGTTGACCACTGGATCCTACACCCACACAACAGTCTAAAAACAGCCAATACCTCAATAGATCATCCAGATGTCAAATAGTTCAAGATGGTTCAGATAACGGTGCACTGGAAGAAGAATTTCTATTTCTCTAATACCTAATTGCATACACTTTGCAGTATTTATAACTTGGATTTCAAATATTAATGTGTACTGTTCTAAATAATAATGCAACATGGTTGGTTGCTAAAATCAAATTTCCATAGCTGTCAGTGGATTAGTCAGAGATAATTCTATAATGAGCTCCTATTTTACTCATGCTGCTCTGTCTTGATTTATTATACAGGAATGTTCTAGAATTTTTTTAACCTAATCTCAGACTACCACATTTGTTATAAATAGAGGGAAGAAAATTTAATAAAGTTCACTTGTTATGTAACTTATTTAGTTTCTAATGATAATAGGGATTTAACTCTAAATCGGCATTAATGTGCATAATTCATCTTTTGAGAGATCTGACCACTTTCAGTTAAATCCGTGTGGTATGTGTTAAAGTCACATAAAAACAAAGGTTCCACATTAGTAACCATAAAAGCTTTAGCAAAGCTAGTTTCCAAAAAATCCTCCTGGTTTCTCAATTGCTGACCAATATAAAGGTCAGCATTGGTAAGCCAGTCTCTCGTGTCTGCCTCATTTCTTAAACACAATATGGCTAAATGTATGTGTACATCTGACCCTTCATGCCCTTATAGTATGGTCCAATTGGTCAAAGAGGGCCATAAGTAATAATTACTAACTTACATACTAACTCTATGTGCTTATTGAATTTTTTAGTGAGATCAGACACTGGGCTGCAGTCAGTTTCCCAATTCATTCTGGTGTTCAGTGGGGTTGAGGTTAGTGCTCTGTGCAGGACACTTGAGTTCTTCCACTTCAACCCTTTGTGCACAGGGGCATTTCATGCTTTAACATGTTTAAACCTCTTTGTCCCAGTGATGGAGAATTGTCATGGCACAGCCTACAAAGGAATTCAAGACAATTCTCCTGTGCTTCAATCTTTGTGACAGAACCACATACAACTCTATTGGTCTGGTGTCCACAGATATTTTGGCTGCTTTAAAGTTTGAAGGAACTATAAAGCTCAAAGAAAACCCATACGGACACAGCATAAATCCATTAAAATCCATTCAAACAGTAAATCAAGCTCAAGATCAAGCCGGTGACCCTGGAAATATGAGCTACCCCTACATTACAATGTCATCTTGAATATACGGTTGTAGTATTTTTTAAACATTTACTGACAAAAAAGTCCCTTAGCTTCCATTATAAACGAGCCTCTAGTAAACTTTATCCTTCCCTTCAGTTCAAGGAAATACTATGAAATTATTACCTGTAGTAATAACACATACACTACAAATGCGATCGAAACAAAAGCCATGAGATTTACTTTCATAATAAATTGTATTTTGGGATATATTGAAAATATTGCAGTTTATATCTTATATAATTTAAAATGGTCATCCTAACCATGACTATATAAATAATACAATAAATATAAACTGAAGGAAATGCATTCAGTTAGTGTAGCCATGTCTAATAGACTGTTACTGCGGAATCAAACACTGACACACACATACACAGACTCACTTAGCTCAGCAATGCTCCCCACACGGGTGGCTAGAAGAGACTGCTCGATGGTGCGCAGTTCAGCCTGGGTGAAAACATGACCTTCTGGATTCTTGCCCCCTCTTTGCTGATCATGGTGTGCATTCAGGCTGTCCGGCAGGCTCAGCACACCTACAGATAAAAAAATATTAGACTTTAGGCATTAGACTTGTAAAAGACAAATATGCTGTATATTACTACCTGAGAAATAAGCATGCAGTGTGCCATTATTAGACTTGTTTATGAGATGTTTTATGAGTCTGAGACAAGCTACAAGAAGTCATCTATGAGTCCAGGCTCAAACCCCTGAGAAATAGAGTAGCAATGGCAATACACTATGTTAATGAAACAGAACTGTATATTTCAACAAAACCAGACCCCAGCTTACTACATTTAGGTTATGTGTAAAGACTCGGGATGCTGATTAACAAGTAGCTAGAAGTAAGCTTTATAATTAGATAATTACTCTCGATGGTCTTTCAGTTGTAGCATATGCAGCACTGAAATCCCAATTCAAATCAATTTGATTCAAATTTATTTGTATTGCGCTTTTAACCATAGACATTGTCTCAAACAGCTTTACTAAACATAAGAAATATTGCAACTGTGGCAAGGAAAAAATCCCTTAGATGGAAGAGGAAGAAACTTTGAGATGACCCAGACTCAAAGGGGGAACCAATCCTCATTTGGGTGACATTGGAGGGTTATAAATTGTTATAAACTCTGAAGAGTTTAATTATGAATAATGTCCTTTCTACAATCATATACTGTACACTCTGACAATCATGTATTGATTAGGAGGTTGTTATCCTCAGAGACCACAAGGAGTTGGTACACAGCGGAACACAACTGAAGCCGGCACAATCACCGAATACCTCAGTATGGGTAGAAAAAGAGAAGAAAGTGGAGAGGAATTAGCGTAGCTGCTGTTCATAATATTAAACAGAGCTACAAAATAATGTGTATCTACTGGAGCACACAGTCGTAAGATGTATTATGTTTATATCTGACTATAAAGAAATGTCTTCAATCTACATTTAAAATGGGCAAGTGTGCCATGATACAGCACCCCTGGAGCAGAGAGGGTTAAGGGCCTTGCTTAAGGGCCCAACAGTGGCAGTTTGGCAGAAGTGGGGCTTAAACCGCAATCCTTTGATCAACAACACAAAGCTTTAACCACTTGAGCCACCTCTGCCCCTTTTAAACAATACCCTAATGTGGAGTTCCTAAGAGAGAAGATTTATCAAAGATAACCCCAAAATTATTACCTAATGTTACTCCATCAATACCAAATGAAAAGGCATATAATCCTTGATTTTACTGCATCCAGTGTTTGATATCATACATACAGGATATTAGATAACAGAGTGGCAGAGTGCTGGAAATTATGCTACTAATCTAAATCTATATATAAGATAGAGTATCACCAGGAAAATAAAGATTGTGGTGGGGAAATGTATGATCATAGGGCAAAATGTAAATAACAAAGAGAAGGGGGGCAAGGACCAAACTCTGGGCTGGATTGTATGTAAAGTTTAATCTGTACTTTTTCTGACAGTACCTGTTTCAAATATAGCCGAGTCATTCCTCAGAGCCAAGTCGTGAGTCTTTAAGTAAGTGTTAATTTGTGAGTTATGTTATAAGCTTTAAATCCAGAGCCATTTTTAAGCCAAAAACTCAAGGCTGAATTGTAAGTTATTGGCTTTGAAGTCAGAATCGTGTCTGATTGAGAACTGTGTGACTTAAATCCTTATCCCCGGTTGTTACAGCTTAACAGTTAGCAGTGTACCTACATAGAATTTGAATTCTCCTAAACATACCATACATTTAATTCTCCTAAAGACCTGAGATAGCGATTACAAACCCTTTGAAAGGTGCTAATGAGTATAGCTGTCATGGTTGGACATTTTCACTCTCCCAATATCAAACCTCACACATGTGGGTTCACTGGCACTATTTCCTGGATGTGGCACTCACCCTGTGCTGCAATCCAGCTCTGCTGCTCCAATAGTCCTAATCAAATTACAGCACAGAGCCACATCTGCAGCCTTTGTTTAGACAGAAAGAACCAGCTGTGACAGATGGGATATTGAACAGTGAGCCACAGGAGAATAAAATGGACCACAAGTGCCTGAGTGACTGAGAATAAAAAGTCATAAAAAGAATCTATTTTATGCTTCTAAGTGTACATTAATTTTCAAGACAAACACTGGCACTCTCAGTGAACACAAACTGAGACCGTGTACATGGGCACGCATAAAAGAAATAAAAAAAAGTTTCAGGTATTTTCCTGCGTGTTATCCAATGAGTGTGTAATATTGACATTGTGTGTAAAAGCAGAATAATATCCTGTACACTGTCATATTGTGCAAGGAGCTTGAAAGCACATGGCAACACTGTGACAGAGGCAATATGAACACTCATCAAAGTTTCATAAAGGTGGGATTAAAATGGCCTGGCACAAGCATCTAGACTGAGACTTTCATGCATGAAATGTATTGTGAATAATACATGCTGTACAGTATTATAGACATGACATGAGCTAAATGTTTCTCCTCTCTTGACTGAAGTACAGTTGTATGTGGTTGCTATCTGCTATTGATTCTGTTAGACTGCAATGAAAGATCAGAAAGGAGAAAATCCAACGAAAGGTTAGTAAATCTTGCAAAATCTGTTGTGAGAAACCCAAAAATACTCTCTCTCTCGCTCTCTCTCTCACACACACACACACACAGACACACATACATGCTCACACTTTCCTACGTTAAAGGAAACGACATAAGTTGATTTGCTGTCCCTTTTCCTCCTTTAATTCCCAGCATGCAGCTAGACATAAATCTTTTCACGACCCCTGTATTGGATTCAAAATATCCACTCCTTTAACGTTTATGAAAATGCCTTTTATTATTTGATTCTTTCTCCCTCTGCATCCATGTTCTCCACCCGGTTCTTGGAGCCCCATCTTTCACAGCTCAAGAATCTGTTAATGCGACAGAAGACAGAATTGCTGCATTATTCATCCGATCAGATAAAAAATATGAAACAAAATATGCTTTGTGTGTCCTTCCCATCTCCCATCTCTCCCATCTACCACACTCTCCTTCCTAACACTTTATCTTGCTCCAACACTTTGGCACCCCAGTGCTTTTTAATTCCCTGTAAAGCTTTGCTGTGTTAAAGCTACAGAGACCGAAAACTCTTTAGAATGAGGACAAATTCACAAAGTGACCCTAACTAGCAGGGGAACTGTAAAGTAAAACGCAATCAGCAATCAGAAGAAATTCAATATGAGATGTAGAAGCGTTAAATGAGTTAAGTGAGAGCGTGGCTTCGGTGAAAATCCGATAAGGATTACATTTTAATACATGCTGTGAATTCACAAAGCTCTTTAAGCAATGGTGTAAGGTTTTACTTTCCATAGCTCAACCTGTAAATATTTCAAATATTAAAACACTTCTTGCTTGTGCTGTAATGTAGGAATTAGCCCAACTGAAGGGCTACACACAACCACTTTATACATTATTACAGTGGTATATATGTCTACAACGATGCCTCAAGCTCCTGTTGCTTTGCAGACAGAAGACTAGGTCAGGTGAACATGCAGGCTCAAGAAGGAGCAGCTGCCTCAAGCTGATCAAAATTAATAATACATGCATTCTTTGCCTTGCTGGAGGTTCTAATAGAGCTGCCAGACCCGACAGATCATGAGAGAGAGAGAGAGAGAGACTCAAACAACTCCAAAGATTTCTTTGTAAAAGAGGTTCAGAGGTCAGTCTTGCTTTTTAGAGACATACCATGTGACCTCACTTCACAAGTGGGTGAAAAATAGAAGCCGAAGGTGCAGTGGGATCCAGCTGGAACAATATGTCCAGTGTTTAAATAAGGTATTATGTGTGTTTGAAGGCATCTACTATATGTTTTTAAAGAGTTCAGACAGAAAACCAAAGTCCTTTTGAGTCTGAGTCTCTCTATAGTTGAAGAGGGACAGAGCTTCCAAGTCCTTCATAGAGATCATCCAGACAATACTTTGCTCCGTCTTTTATTTTAAAGAAAAGAAAAATTTTACATTGAAAATCATTTTACGTCTAAAGCCTCAGCATGTTAGTCCCAGCTACCAGCCAGCTCACCGCTGTAATATAACAGCTACCATGCAGGGAGGGAGAAGGCTCACATGTTTCCTTAGAGAAACATAAAGTCAACCAATATCTGAATCCGACTGCTGTTCATGCACACACTTGCAGGAAAGTGCTATCTGCCCTCTTCAGCTTGCATCAGCTCACAGTCACTCACGATTGGCTAGTGTCACTGTGATTGATAGGAGAGAGAGAATGCCACCCGTCCCACCCAGAGAGCACTCAGACAATTTTACTCTTTTGGACTCTCAGCCATGTTGCTGAAATATAAACCTGCAAACATTTCTCTGTTGCATCACTCTCGATGCACTTCACCCAAATATACAGTAGACCATACTGAAGGTGTGGGTTCTGGCTAAAACTTTGCCTATAATGTAGTTTGGCACATCAAGTTCATGAAATTCTATATATTATACCGAAATGACAGGGAGATTCACCAATTTCCTATACTGCTTATCCTGTACATGGTTACTGGGACCCTGGAGGCTATCCCAGTGGACCTCCAGCACTAGGTTGGACAAATTGCACACACTGTAGAAATGCCAATCTTTGGACTGGAGGAGGAAACCAGAGTACCCAAAAGAAACCAGAAACAAAAGCAGACATAGGAATCTAACCCCTAACCCTAGAGCCATGAGGCAAACTTGCTAACCACCTTATGTATTAGAAGATTGTTGGAGTGTTGGAGATTCGTGTCCTGAGTGGTGCAACAGAAAATGTTTGCAGGTTTAAATTCCGATGACATTACTGACGACAAGCCACCATGACCTTCATGACAGGAGCATGTTTAACCAACACAGTGGAAAAAAGCTATGTCATAACAAAATAGACATAAGCCTGATTGATTCATTTAGTAATCAGCTACCAGGTGTCAAAATGTCCCCCAAGCTCCTTCACAACAGCTTGAATAAAAGCTTTGCTGAAAACACAAACGATTTTTCCTAGTCCAGATAAAATTATTGTTTTCGATCACACCTGCTAATTGTAAACCTGTGCACACTTATATAACATCCAGCTGTTGCACATAAACATCAGAGACTTTTCAATTTGATGACACATCTGTTAAAGAGATTTTGTTGATTTACTCAATCACTTAATCATTTATTCCCCAACCAACAAAGCACCGGGAGCATCAAACAGACCCTCGCAAGCAATTATTCAAGTACAGGGAAGGGTTTAACAGGCACTTGCTCTTACATGTACACACTCTTAACCCTTTTTACCAGTACACTGACATACCAATCTGATGGTGGAATAGAAATCAACTTATCAGACATTCTCAATTATTGTAAACAAATGATTTTTTATCGCACAAGTCTAATATAAAACTAGTTCATTTCCATCTGTTGGGATAAGCTTACACAGAATTTTAGTGGTTGAAGATAATGCCTTTAAATTTTATTCATTCATTCATTCATTTTCTACCGCTTATCCGAACTACCTCGGGTCACGGGGAGCCTGTGCCTATCTCAGGCGTCATCGGGCATCAAGGCAGGATACACCCTGGACGGAGTGCCAACCCATCACAGGGTACACACACACACTCTCATTCACTCACGCAATCACACACTACGGACAATTTTCCAGAGATGCCAATCAACCTACCATGCATGTCTTTGGACCGGGGAAGGAAACCGGAGTACCCGGAGGAAACCCCTGAGGCACGGGGAGAACATGCAAACTCCACACACACAAGGCAGAGGCGGGAATCAAACCCCCAACCCTGGAGGTGTGAGGCGTACGTGCTAACCACTAAGCCACCGTGCCCCCCCCTTCAAATTTTAGATGCTTGTAAATTTGGGGTGTCTCAAAAATGGGTTTGAAATGTATTTAAATCAACATTTACTTTTTTGTGGAAGTTTGTTGTGAGTATATTGCCCATAATAGGCTAGTGAAAAATAGAAATACTTGTAAAAAAAATCAGATTCTTAAAGCACAGTGTCTTCTTTCAAGCACAGTGCCTTCTTTCTTTCTTCTGTCAAAAATTCGATGCAGGAGATACACACACTTACCATCAGAGCAGTTACTGCATGTTTGAATGTTTTAAGAGTATGGATTTGGCATAATCTGGCCATTTCTTTTTCAGTTTTAAATGAATAGTACAGTTGTATTAAAGATATCCAACATAAATGCCAATAATGGAGCATCACTTTCCATCCAGTGAACAAAATCTGATGTATCCATGCATGTCCATGGTCCATTTTGTGATGTGAGTTTGTCAATTCCTATAAGATGATGACGGCCTTCTAATAAATTCGGCACAAATCTGAGTTCTAGTTCCCCTCGGAACACATGCTTCCGTTATGAAGATATAAGCTTAGCATTACTTTGCACCTAGCATTGCAGTTCTAACAGGTTCACAAGCAGTTACGATTTTCTACTCTCTGTTGTTACGTTGCATTGACTAGTGCTGCAGTAGAGCACCGCTGGATGCCCTTTTAATCAGGGCAAGCCTTTACGCCTCTTTAACTCCCCCACTTGTTCCCTTCCTGCACACTTCTTTACTGTGCTGCTGTCCATTTTTTTCTGGAGGAATGCCCCTTTCCTTCTCTCCGTGGTGCACAGCCGCACTCTCGTCAGTGCAAAACACATTCGGAATATTAACAGGTCTCCATAGCAACAGGGAAGAACTGCCCAGGCAGCATGCGATTGGTGGAAGGTGCTGAGGAAGGCAGTGAGGAGATGGCATTAGGAGGTGAGAACAGGTACCGTGTTTTGTGGGAAGGTGCAATGTTGAGCTGTTTTTTTTCCCCTGAAAAACAGTTTGTGGCTGTTGTTAATCTACTAAAGTTTTGCATGAGGCAGATACTGTAGCACACAGAGCTACCGGTAAAGCACCTGGCAGCAACCATGTATGTCAGGGTCAACAAGTCAGACCAGGGGATACAAACAGAAATTTCCAAAACCATACGAGTACAATAATATAATATAAATATAACAATATTAAATGCTCAGCATTAAACCAACGTTATTCTCATTCGTTTTTCTCCAACTCTGTTTACAAGAGGCCAAAAAATGGAATCGTTTTTTTTGGAATGTCTTTGTTCAGCATTTAATTTCTTTGACATGTCACACTCCATAGTGGTGATAAATGGTTCATAACACTCAGGAATTTAAGAATTAGTAGTTTTTTGTATTTCTGTTTTTTTTATAATTTTCTGGAAATGTATTTCTGTTTGCTCCTAACCTACTAGGGGCAAAATATTCATAGAACAGTTCTAAAGAAACAAGAATGCTTCTTCAAAGTAAATGGTGTTCTCGAACCCATTTCTGGTCTATGAAATGCCCGAAGTGTTTGTTCATAAGCCTGTAAAATTTTAAGCTGTCATCTTCAACCACTAAATGTCTGTGTAAATGTATTCCAACAGAGGGAAAAACACCTCACACTGAAAGCCAACAATGTCCTGACTCCTTTTTTTTATTATGGGCAAGGCAAAAATCATCATCATGGTCCACAGCAGAGGTAAGAAACTGGTAGACAGTATCACAAATAAACATTCCCTAATCAGAAACTGCTAAAAATCTAAACTGGTATGTTAGTATGAAGCTAGAGAAGAGCTGGAAATCAGAAAAGAAGCATGGAAACTGAAGGCTTGGTAAAGTACAATGGCGAGAAATAATCGAGATATAAGAGCTATTAACAAGGATTTGAATTTCTCACCATCATAGCCCAGGATCGATTCCCAATCAGGAAACTGACCCAGTCACTAGGGGTTGCACAAGCTAGTGCACTCTCAGAGCAAGTCCCAAGCCCAAAAAAATGGACAGTTGTGTCAGAAAGGGCACCCAGCATAAAATCTGTGCTAAATCATATATGGGGATGGGATGATCTGCTGTGGAGACCACTAAGAGAAGCAGCCGAAAGAAAGCCAGTTAAAGTGTTTACACGATGGAGAAAGGACCAGGAAGTAAAAACAAAATCAATGTCAAAATATGAGCAAGGCTGAGCTAAGTAAAGTCATTCATTCATTCATCTTCTACCGCTTATCCGAACTACTTCGGGTCACGGGGAGCCTGTGCCTATCTCAGGCGTCATCGGGCATCAAGGCAGGATACACCCTGGACGGAGTGCCAACCCATCGCAGGGCACACACACTCTCATACACTCACGCAATCACACACTACGGGGATGCCAATCGGGGATGCCAATTTTCCAGAGATGCCAATCAACCTACCATGCATGTCTTTGGACCGGGGAGGAAACCGGAGTATCCGGAGGAAACCCCCGAGGCACGGGGAGAACATGCAAATTCCACACACACAAGGCTGAGGCGGGAATCGAACCCCCAACCCTGTGAGGCGAACGTGCTAACCACTAAGCCACCGTGCCCCCCTTTGTAAGTAAAGTCACTTGAAAAAAAAAAAAATGGGTTGTGTACCTGAATTCAGTCACAGTGAAATAAGACCGGTTTTCACAGACCACCACTTATAGGACATACTCCTGTTAGGAACCTTATATATGTACAAAGTAAGCCATAATTTCTATACTTAATGATTTAGATAAATTGTTAAAGTATGCCTGTTCTAAGTTTTGATATCTCAAAACAGTTCATCACTCTTTTATCACCCTGATAGGAGCATTTAAAAGTGAGGATGAGAAACGCATTATGATGCATGTGCAAGGCAAAAAGGTATGGCTTTGTGGTTTCTAACATAAGCAGATTCAGGTACTTACGTTAATCTGTCACTCTTCACACCTCTAGTCTTTTTCAGACTTGTTTGTGTAATTTTTTTGGCAGAACCACAGGTAATGTTCTGCCTCATGATTCTTAAATGTGAGTCACAACAGTCTGACTAACCCTGATAGCAAAAACATGGCCAGGTTCTCAACGGTCTGTAAAAAGGCTTGGTTAACATTTTTTTTTAGCGCTGATGTACCTGTTCGCATGTGAATACTGCTGTCTGGTTGCATTAAAGATGAAAAGTGTGTCATAGATTTCTAAGCTGGAGTTTAAATGCTCTCAGCTTTGCAGTCAATTTCCAAACACATCACTGCACTCTGACAGTAAAAATGCCAGAAGGCACAAAAAATGGCATGACAAACTAAACTGTTTAGCAAAATAATGTTCCTATTTTCATGCCTTTACACATTTTTGCTGTGCAAGCATGTCCAACTAAAGAAGGCATTTCACAGAAGCCTATTCAAATGAAAAGGAAATATACAGAAGGAGAAAATGGAAGACGTTTGGATCCCTCTTGAGTTCCTCGTGCCAGAGGTTGCAGTGAAAAGCAGAAATGAAAATCCATCATAAACATTCCACATAATTTTTTCTCGCTACCACATAATGAAAGAGACCATGTACTATTGTGTGGTGGTTTCTTTTTCTTTTGGTTAATAAGGCTGAAACACATGAGGAAAATGGTTTCAACTGGCCTATTTTCTGTTCATTTTTATTAGATATTTTCCCAGCAATTTTTAAGAGTCAGCACATTGCTGATCCAATCACAGATCCGGGATGCATTCAGTTTGTACTTCATTTTTTTTTAATCGTTTTCATTTATGCTGGTCAAGGTCTTGATGTATCTGGGAGGAAAGTGAAATAAGTTGTTTAAAAAAAACTATTACACTCTAAAAAAAAAAGGTACATCTAGAACATTTTGTCTCTCTGCAAGAATCCATAAAAGTTATATATACTGAGATTAGACATAACATTAAAGCCATCTGCCTAATAGTAGGTCTCTCCTGTGTTACTAAAACAGCTCTGACGAATTGAGGATTGAACTCCACAAGACCTCTAAAGGTGTGAAGTGTTGTGGTAACTGACCCCAAGATCTTAGCAGCAGATCCTTTAAGCTCTATAAGCTCAGAGGTGAGGCCTCCATGGATCCAACTTGTTTGTCCAGCACATCACACAGATGCTCAAATGGATTAAGACATGAAAAATTTAAAGCCATGTCAATAACTTGAACTTTTTTCATATTCCTCAAATCATTCCTGAACAATTTTTGCAATGTGGCAGAAAGAATTATCCTGCTGAAAGAGGTATCTGGTGTTACCTCCACCATTGAAAGGGTTTACTTGGTCTGTAACAATGTTGTGGTACAAATACACATCCACAGTAACATCCAGTAAAATAAAATCCTAGGGTTAGGGGTATGGTTAAGATTAGGGTTAAGGTTAGGCATATGAATGCCAGGACCCGAGACTTCCCAGCTGAACATTATCGAAAGTATCTCACTGTCTCTGTAGGCTTGCCCTCCTCCCATAGTGCATCCTGGTGCGATGTCTTTCGCATGCATCTGACTGTCCAAATGAGGTAAAAGAACATGAGATTCATCAAATCAAGTTGTAATCAGCTTTCGGCGGAGACGAGGGTCGACATTTGCACTCTGACAGGTCTCTTGACACCTTTCTATTATAGTCAACATGAACTTTTTCACCAATTTGTGCTACAGTAGCTATTCTGTGGGATCAGATCAGATCAGACCACACATATAAACAAAACCTGGGAGCCCATGATCCTGTTAGCAGTTCACCGGTTATCCTTCTTAGACCACTTTAGGTGGGTAATGCCCACTGCATGCTGGGAACACCCCACAACACACCTGCTGTTTTGGAGACACTAAGACACTTTATGTAGAATCTAAAAACTTTTCAAAAGAGGTGTTGTGGCACTGCAACATACTGAACCTAGCGACTTGACTAACACATTCATATAAGTAAACAACATAAAAGTTAATATCAATAGCTACAAACACATTTATAAATAGCTACGACAATTTAACATAATCATTAGCTTCAAAACTGTTTGAGGCAAGATTACACAATTACATAAATCAACACATTAGCTAACCTACCACTCTCTTTGTCTGTGACTATCAAAGATGTCTTGTAATTGAGCTAGTTTACTGTACATGTTTACTAGCAGCCCATAAAGAATCAATACATCATACACCATCAAGACGAGACCGTCATACACCATCAACATGAGAGTTATATATTTTGTAGTACATTAAAATAACAAGGTCTGCTGGAAAAACCATAATGATTTACATGACTTTAATTTGTAATTTGAAGTGAACTGATGCCAGCTTGCTTTGCTTCTGCTTGACAGGTAATTATTTTACTTTCTAGCTGCTGGTATTTGTTTTTCCCCAAGCTGTGGCATGATAACACACACATCATGCCTTGACAACACTTAGAAGTCTGTCCCCTGTTTAGCCTCTTGGTGGCTGAATAAAATCGCCAATGCTTTTAGAGCGTTGGTTCTTCTCTTTGAGAGAGAGAGAGAGAGAGAGAGAGAGAGAGAGAGAGAGAGATTTTCCCTGTGAGACTACAGAGACATCAGGCTGTCATCAAGATGACATGTAACTTTATAAAACACAATAGATATTCTGTCCTCCTGTCTGGTGCATTGCTCACACTCCTGTTTGTTATGTTTGTTATTAAAAAGCATTTTTTTTGTCAACCGTGCTTCTTAATGATGTACAGAATTGAACCCGAGAGACGTTCGTGAGCCTCTGGTAGATCGCTATAGCTTAAACAAGGTGTATCAGACAATATAAGACAGTCTGATAAGTGTGGAAGCTCCAGGTCTGGAAGAGTAAACAGTGAAGGTAGTGAGAGTTGAGGAGGTGTAACTTGAGAATGCAGCATAAACAGCAACACTGGCACCAACTTAAATAGCATATTAGGACATAAAACCATCCTGACAACAGAGAGCACATTTCTCTTGTCATTCCGATGGCAGATTTCCATGGAAAAGCACCATTGTGCTGCTGATCCACATTCTACCCGTTCCACTGATGTTGCTATTCACATGCCGCTTTTTTTTTGTGAGGTGCACAATTAACACTCCAAATGAATTCAGCATAGCACAGCAGTCTTCTTTCACAGGCACAGTTAAAACCAAGAATGTTAAATACATAGTTTCTATTACAGCTAAACTAAACCAGGTTCAAAGTTCAATACTCGTTATACACACACCTACAGTATGACTGCATAACAATTAGAAAACTCTGCATTAAAGCACCAGATTTTAAATCGACACGTCACAACATCACATTTAAGTCATTGTTCTGTATAGGAAGTGCTATAATCTTGGCCTGTTATGTTGCTTAGCAACCAAAGCCTTCTGTTAACATGGCGGAAGAATTGGTTATAAGAATATTAATCATAATAAATTATTTACTGGATTTAATCATATTGTTTTAGTCATCATTTATAAAACAGTACGAACGCTCTTACACTGTATATATTCACTGTAATCCAAGTCCTGGAGTAACGTATTGCTTAAATAACCCTGGCCTAAGGGTAATTTCTTAGGACAAACCTTACAAAGCAAACTCTATGGGTATTAGCTTTGATTAAACCAAGCAATGCACCCAAATCACAAAGCAAATCACAGCAAACTCATCTTTAAATTCTAACAGATTGTAACTTGTGGGTGATTGGCTTGTTCTTATCTTAATAATACAAGTATCCTTTATAACAAAACATCTTACTTTCTTAACGGTTGGCTTTCCTTTTGTATCCACAGAGCCCTAATATTTCCATTCAAACATAAAAAAGTAATTAAATTCCTCTGTGCTGACTTTTGTGCCTCTCCACTCATATTAGCACAGCATGTTCAGTTATGACTACAAAAAATAGCAATATGCTATCATTAGGGTGTCATGATGGTGCAGTGGGTAGAATTGGTGCCTCTGGTTCCTCAGTATGATCCTGAGCTTGTGTGTGTGTGTGTGTGTGTGTGTGTGTGTGTGTGTTGGGGGGTGTTCTTCTGCATTTTCAGGGTAAAATGGCTATAATACAACCAAAATGGCATTCCAGCATTTGTGCCAGCATGTGAATCGACTTCAGATATCTAATACAACATCAAACAAATCTAACATGTCTGTTTGTTTACCTCTAAAACAATCACATATTATATTAAAACTGTCAAGCATGTAACATTTTAAGTAATAAAAAGACAATTCATTTGCTGTATTACAGTGCGGTAACACACAACTCAAGCTGTCCAAGCAGTCAGGCTACGCCTCCAGTGTGAACACGTTCGATCATTACATCACATCTCAAACTACCCAAGATTGCCTTCACCATGACAACAAGGTCATCCGTTCCTACATCCAGTACAACAGGCTCTGTATTGCCATTATACATTGTTTTAAGGAAGAAAGACCAGAGAGAAAATCTTTAATGTCTCATCCTGCGAATTACATCACAGATATATCAAGAGATCAATCATAGTGTCAAAAAAGCATTTTTTTTCTTCAGACAAAATTTCACTTGGCAATGACTAACATATTTAATGTACTGCCTTTGATTATTAAAGCGGCTATTTGTCAGTTTTTATTTGTAGGCCGTGATATTTTAACCTTAAAAGCACCATGATCCAAAGCTTCCATGACATTTATGATCTTTCAGTTTCACTGACCGCCTGGGCAAGCTGGGTTAGTGGAACCATATAATGACACTGAACCATACACCATTTCCATTTGAAGCAGATCAGCGCTCGTGTCTGATGAACAAGATGGCTCTGAGGGAGAGAGAGGCTATACACCCACAATACAGAGATGCATGCTACGAATCAGTGGGTGACATTTCATTTTCCAGGGAAGGTTTTCAATTTCATGTCCACATTAACCTACGATAGGCTTTTTTGTGTGAGGGCAAAGCCTATTTTGTAGCACAGTGCTTGGCTGAGAAACTGTCTCTCTTATCTTAGTCTCACCAAGGTTAATCGGGTGATGCGTTGACACTAATAAAAGGAAATCCTCTTTCATGTTAAAAATATGCTCTAAAATTTCTGAAGAGCGGATGTGTTTCTGGTTTGCAGGTCTTCCCGTTTCTGATTCCCTGTTGGATTGTTGAAAAGAGTGCACAATAGGAAAGTAAATTTACAGGGTTGTAATGAAAAGCTGCAGTGCATTAATACTAAATCAGGAGTGTACATGTGGACTACAGATAAGACCTCTTTTGTGGAAGTATTCATGGAGTTAGTACCAGTAGAAAACCTTATGTATCTTGAACCCCAAAAATTATTCAGTTTTTAAGTATGGGAAGTATTTTTCCTTTTTTAAATCTCAGATTTCATGTCGCATTGGTTTCGCTGATCAGGACCATTTATGCCATCACTAGCTAGTGAGCTTTCCTTTTTATAATTTTTTTTTTCCTTTCTATTTATAGATTTATGGTGGTGGTGGTGGTGGTGGTGGTAAAGCTCCAATAACTATGCTATAAAAAAGACTGTATACAGTATGTGTAACATCACATACCCCTACCTTCCTCCCAGATCACAAGATGGAGCTGACACCGGAATCACTTCTGGCTTCAGCAAATATATTAACCGCATCTATATCAGCAGTCCCTGTGAAGTATTGTTTGGTTTTCCTGCAATTCCGAACCGTATATTTTTTGTATTGTTTGAGCCATGTGTATGACCTGTTTCTGTTTATCTGGATTTTGTCACTATTTTGGATTTGTGTATCGGAGTTCTTTGCTATGCTGATTGGTGTTACTGGTTCCCTTTCAAGGGAATTTGACGCTGACGCTATGGGAACGCTCCCTTGAAAGGGAACTGGGCTACACACATAACGTGGTGTAGTTTTGTGAATTTCCTGCCTGTTATAATTTCCTGCTGTTTGTGATTTTGCCTGTTGTTTTTAGACCGTTTGCCCTGTTTTCATTATTAAACGCCAAGCCTGGTGCTTCTTTAAAATATGTATTTACATATGTGCCAATCATGTTAAGCCATTTACCCTACCACAGAACATTTACCCTACCACAGAACATTTACCCTACCACAGAAGACAGGATTAAAATGATAATAAGTTTAATCCTTATTGTACAGTATATGAACTACATTGTATAACATTTGAGTATGTCATAAACCCCTGGGCATTTTCAAACAGAACATTGGACACAAAATGGATTTGGAAAAAGAAAAACCTTTAAAGACCCAGTAAGCAGCATGATTGTGGGTGGAAACGCCTTGCTGAATAGATATAGGTCAATATACAGTATTTTTTTTTTTATTTTGACTATAATTTGATTTTTATACAAGGCCAGTCATAAAAAAAATACATGGTGTAAAACTACATTTTGTAATATGTATGATGGTGTATGTGGCAAATAAAATATGAATTTGAGGTCAGTTGAAGACCAAAATTTTTAGAGTTGAAAGCAAGAATACAGTAAACCAAGCAGGCTTTACACCAATGGTGAGCAGAAAGACATATTGTACAACAGAATGCTGAAACCTGAGATTTATGGTCTACAACAGTAGAAGACCACATTGGATACAACAGACAGGCTACAGTGAGCAGATGTAAACAGCAACTTAAGCATATATGCCACAATAATGCCACATACCCCTGCAGGGAAGTGGTGGCTCAAGTGCTTAAGGCCCTGGGTTGTTGATTGAAGGATCGGAGGTTCAAGTCCCTGCACTGCCAAGCTGCCACAGTTGGGCCCTTGAGCAAGGCCCTTAACCCTCCCTGCTCCAGCTGTATCATAGCTGCCCCTGTGCTCTGAGCCCAACCCCCTCAGTTGGGATATGCGAAGAAATGTATGTGTGGGGCATGTGGTAGTGGTTAAAGTGTTGGTCTATTGATCAGAAGGTTGTGAGTTCAAATCCCAGTTTGAATGAGATAAGGGTGTCTGCCAAATGCTATAAATGACAAACCATAAATGAAAGTCCTAAATCCTACAGAGATTAGGGGTGTCATCTATAATGTATGTCTTTTTGAGGAAAACACAGCTCTACTAATGCCTCTGCATTGCTTTACCTCTAGCTCACGTGGGCCAGAGATCTGGACATCACAATCCTGCACATGTTGATGGATAGAGGCACCCCTGCATCATATTTCCATACAATTTCCAGTCTATCAACACTCATAGTTACAACAACGATGGCCAAAAAGTGTTGACAAAACAGTCACTGTTTAACGTGACGAGTCATTTACAGGTATTGATAGTGTGAACGTGCAGATGAGACCAAAATAGCTAACACTGTCTTCTGCATTACAGCAGACGCTTAATGCTAATTCAGACACACAGAACAATAGCAAAACTAAGGGTTTTCCTACCAAAGACATGAAGCTCTACTGCACTGTTGACAAAATAGGATTTCAGAATATGATTTAAACACTGTGTTAAAACGTGTTTTACAGTGTTCACTTTAGCAGCAAAGTTATTCTGGAGCTCGACAATGAAACACAGAGCAAAACAGAAAACGAACAGGCAAACGCACAATATGTAGCTGTGACAACTGATAAACCTCCAGGGTAACTGCACGCTTACTGACAGTGACAGTACAATACATTTTGGATTGGAAAATGAAAAGTTGTGTTACAAACATGCCTCCATGCCTTATCCGTTGAATCTTACCTGGACACAACCTTGCCCCGAACATTTATAATGAGCTTTTTTCAAATAAATCAAAATAAAAATTTCATAATAAATAATAATAATGAAACCATATTTTATTGTATATAATTAATAACTCAACATGTAATATTTTGTATTTTTTTGAAAGCTAGGTCATCCTCCACACATCAGAAAAATCCCTCCGGCTATGTCAGAGCTATTTGTGAAGCTTTCCACAGCTGCTGAGAATACAAAGTCTATAGAAGAGGAGGTCATTTTATACAAGATAGAAGATTGCATTGATGTTGATGAAGATCCACCCACATAATGGAAAACAAATGAGAGAAAGAATCCTTGTGTGTGTGTCTTAGAAACATCATTGCCAAGTGAGTGTTTTCTTCACTGCAGGAGACATTGTTACTGCAAGTGGATCTCACCTTGCAAAAGAAAGTGTTGACAAACTTGTCTTCTTGCGGGAGAACATGAAGAGAGTCATCTAAAGAATAACAGAGTGGCCCTCAAATAGTAACATAAAGAGTTTGTAATCCACAATATGTTAATGCATGAATAATAATGAAGAAGAATGCAAGTAATCTGACCATATGACAAAGCAAACCCTTACAAATCTAGTTGAATTTTCATATAGCAATAATGCACTTCATCAAAAAAAAACCAAATAAATTCAACGAGATATCCTAAATGAATATTTATTGACAATTTCTGTAAAGAATACAATTTAGATAACAGCCACATCCAATCAGCTAAAAACTAACCGCAGAGCTAATTAACTGTTATTAAAATTTACTCTAAATCTCTAAAACCAGAAGTTTCATACTACAAGAATTATGAATTATGCAATGGCAGCCACTCACCCCCACTAACCAAGTAACCCAGCTGTACGTTTATAACAGTTAAAACTGAGGACAGTGTCAAAGACAGACCCATAATGCTGTACTGCATGGCCTCACGCTCCATCTGTGCTTGACGAGGATGGATGAGTCATTAACAACACGATCTACAGGCAGGCTGGGCAGCTGTTCAGTCACACAAATGACTTTTATTCTCTACACTGTAGCCGTTGTCTTCAATCTGTAATTCAGGACAGTCCGAGATTTCTTCACATATGCAACAAAAGAGGTCTTTCAAATCATTAGACTAAATCAGTGGTACCTAAGTTGAGCCTTGTTAACCCTGAAATGGCCTACAGTGGGCATGTGAGCATCAGAGATGGGCCATGGAGCAACGGGTCTGTTCGGAAGAATCATGATTTCTTTTACCATCATGTGGACTTTGGGTGAGTGTGTTTCACATATCTGGGGAAAATGTAGCACCAGGATGCATTATGGGAAAAAGGCATGCCGGTGGATGAAGTGTCATGCTCTGGAAAAAGTTCTGTAGGGAACCCATAGGATTCTCACTTTAATGTTGATATGTACATAATACCTAATCATTATTGCAAACCAAGTACACCCATTCATGGCAACAGCATTCCTATCTAAGGCAGAGCACCACCTCAGGTCTTTCATCCTGCCACACTGCAAATATTGTTCACTAATGGTTTGAGGAGCATGACAAAGAGTTCAATTCCCACAGATGCTTGATCAGAATGAGACCTGGGGAATTTGGAGGCCAAGTCAATCTGTGGGAAGTGCTCCACAAACAAGTCTGATCCATGGAGGCCTCACTTCACATCTTACAGGACTTCTGTTAACATCCGGGTTTCAGATACCACAACACACCTTCAGGGGTCTTGTGGAGTCCAGGCCTTGATGATTCAGATCTGTTTTTGGCACAAGAGAGACCTACATAATATTAGGCAGGTGGTTTTAATGTTACGGATGATTTGTGCATTTATCAAGATCAATGCCTAAGACTGAAACAAGCTTGAGTACAAATGTCAATACAAGTACAAGTTCAAGTCAATACAGAAAACGTGATCAGACTTGAGTCCTACTGTAACATGACGGACAAATCCAAACGCAGTAAAATAATCCAAAGATTTAACCAGTAAAAAGACCAACAGAAAAAAAAAAAACCATTAAATCTGATGACAAATTGTCCAAAGGGATAATCCAAGAATACACTGAAAAAATGACCAAAAGTACAAACACATAGGAAAGCTAATATTCAACTATGTTCAGAACTTAATACACATGTGCTTTCCAAACACTGAAACAAAAAATCTACATATATTAAAATATATCACATTCTGATGTTTAAATGTAAGCACACTATGTGTAATTAACACATTAATGACTAACCCCACAGAAACAGACCACTTTCCTATGTGTAACCTAAAAAATCTATCAGAATTGTGAAGGAATTCTTTTATAACCAAGCCAATTTATTTCAAATCAGTCCAGAAACAAGGTTCCATTCCACTGCAAGCTACTGTACTTTCATTTTTTGTTCCTTCTTCTTTGGCTCCCATCTCTAATTCTCCACAAACAACAGACAATTTCGTCAATCTATTCTGCTTAACAACATAACTGGGATTACTGTGAAAAGCTGCCACAGCAGCACAAATGTACTGTAAACACACATCTATGCTCTTAGGAAAGGAAAAAATTGTGTTCCCAAGTGGCACAGAAAAAGGCATTCGCTTTATCACCATTATGCATTATCACCAGGAGATCCCTGAATTTGAATCCCCAAAGTCTGAGAAAATAGGCTTAAAAAAACAGCTGTTCAGGGGTTGTTTGGATAGTTAGCTTTCTAAAAGAGCTCTGCGTGAAGCCTCCAAAATGGAACCCTCTTTTAAAGAACTATTCCTTCGTGACAACAAAAAGGTATAAAAACACAACAAAAGGAACCTGTATTAATTATAAAAAATATGGAAATAACTAGGGGGGCACGGTGGCGTAGTGGTTAGCACGTTCGGTTGAGGGTTCGATTACCATCTCCCCCCTTGTGTGTGTGAAGTTTGCATGTTCTCCCGGTGCCTCGGGGGTTTCCTCCGGGTACTCCTGTTTCCTACCCCGGGCCAAAGACATGCACGGTAGGTTGATTGGCATCTCTGGAAAATTGTCCATAGTGAGTGAATGAGAGTGTGTGTGTGCGCCCTGCGATGGGTTGACACTCCGTCCAAGGTGTATCGTGCCTTGATGCACGATGACGCCTGAGATAGACACAGGCTCCCCGTGACCCGAGGTAGTTCGGATAAGCGGTAGAAGATGAATGAATGAATGAATACAGATTGAATTCAGTGTTGTGCAATAAGTGCCATTTATTAACAAGTCTGAATTTTCTGTTGCTACATTTCAATTTGTCAGCACCCACCATCGTTCCCCTCCTGCGCCTCTATGACAGAATTCATTTCCAATATGTAAGAATCTCTGAGACTCTCTGCAAAGCAATGAGTGAGATGTGAGGAGGAGTGTCTTGTTTCATGTTTAAAGATAAAGCCATATTTGTCCAGTCTTGTTAGATGAAGGCTCTGAAGGGTTAAAGCAGCCCACAGACCCATGTTCAGCATAGCCAGGTTGAGGCAGATGGTGGCCATATGTCTGTACATGACCAGGAGCCAGAGACGAGCAAGAGGAACACACAAGATGGGCTCGCATCTCACGCTAACACCATGAGACCAGAGCGAAATGTCACACCAATGATTCAACCATAAATTACAGCACACCTTCACTAATCATAAAGAACAAGCTTAAAATCGATATTTGCAATTTATAAGGTTGTTTATTTAGATTCCAGTCTATCTAAGATGCTTGTTAAAGAGGAAATATGCTCATTTGATGCTGAAGATGTATTTTTTTATTTATAATTGGACTTATGCAAAATACTGCAGATTATCCTGTGCCTATCTCAGGCGTCATTGGGCATCAAGGCAGGATACACCCTGGACGGAGTCCCAAAACTTTATAATTTTTAAAAATTATTAAATAGTTTGGGTATCTACAGTGACCTATGAGGAAATTACAATATCAGTGTCCCAATGTGTAGTGAGTCAGCGTACTTACAGTTTCCTGACCTCATGCACATGATATAATGATTCACGTTCTAGGGAGCTAATGAGCTGATTGACACCCTATGTCTTTATGGCAGCTGATGCAATTTCCGATAAACAACACATTAAGGGGATATGCATTTTATTTCTTTTAAAATAACTCCATATCTGTTATATGATTTTTATTTTAAAAGACCACTTCTGAATTTTCTATTCTGAGATGTCAAAATGAGTAGATTAATTTTCTAGAATTTTCTAGCTTTAATGGAAAGAGGTGGCTTGAGTGGTTAAGGCTCTTGGTTACTGATAAGAAGGCTGGGGGTTCAAGTCTCAGCACTGCCAAGCTGCCACTGTTGGGCCCCTGAGCACTGTTGGGCCCTTAATCCTCTCTGCTCCTGGGTGATGTATCATGCCTGAACCCCACTTCCAAACCTGCGGTATGCAAAGGATGTATTTCACTATGCAGGTAAAATGAGGGCTGTTTCTTATTTAATTCAAATCATGTGTTTAATCTAATATCTAATCATTTTTATAACAGCATACACATGGACATGTTGAATGACCCTCATAATCATGACTAATAATGTACAGAAACAATTAGAATCATATTTAGTCATCGATATGGTAAGGATTTATGTAAGCGGCTGTTAATTTAACATTTATGAAGTCTTTTGTAACATTTTGTAACTGTCAGTAGATTTTGCTACCACAGGAATGAGCTCTCTTTTCTAAATTTTAGTGAAATTAACTCAGAGTGAGTAAACATAAGAGAGGCTGGGGAAAGAATTACTGTTTATAGCTGCTCTAGCATAAGTGATAACAGGTATTAAGCTTAGAAGCCGTTATCACAGCACAGTGAAATTCTTTCTTTACATATACCAACTATTTGGAGGTTAGGGCCAGAGCACAGGGTCAGCTATGATACAGTGGCCCTGGAGCTGAGAGAGTTAAATAACTGTAATTAAAATAATTGGTAAAGTGCTTTAAGAGAAATGAATCACAAGTCCTGCGATTTTTTAAAAATAATACTCAACTCTGAGGTGATCATAGTAATTCTGCTTTTCTTTAGGCTACATCACTTAACTCTATCAGTAATTATTTTTGGCAGATAACAGCACATCCTGATGCATTTTATTGCTTAAAAGAGGACATGAGAAAGCATATTTGGTGCATATTTGAGAGCAATCAGGGTGCAGTGGGTTAGTCATACAGTACTAATGAAGTGGGTTACTTGAATTCTGTCACAAATGTTGACTCAACAATGTACACATCAAGCTATCTGATGAAGTACAGCAAGAAATTCAATTCTGTTTAAATGTCGTTCTTTAGCTATCTTTCACATTCTGGCTGGTTCTTATAACCATATTGCTCAGTCGCACGGAAACGAATTCGTCCACTGAGCCGTGCATGAGGGTGACATATTATGCTCTCATTAAAAATCATGCTGACTGGTCAGGAAAAATCTTCAGGAACTGTTTGTATTATTTGCTCAGCACAACTGTTTATACTACTCTCTCTCTCTCTCTCTCTCTCTCTCTCTCTCTCTATATATATATATATATATATATATATCTCTCTCTGTCTCTCTCTCTATATCTATATATATATATATATATATATATATATATATATATATATATATATATATATACATATAATATATTGTTGTTATGTATTGGTCATTTGTGTCTTTCAACCTTAGTGCCACACTTTCTCTTAAATTATTCTGGGTCTATTACTGTTGCTATATTTACAGTACAGTATATCATGCCTGGTATATTCCTCCATCTTAAACTCGTAATTACTGAACACCACAAAGAGTCTAGTAGTACTAATCTGCTGGTTTCTATGAAATTTCTACACAAAAAAAAGCTCCATTTGCAGTAGTGAAGAGAAAGCATGGAATAAAGCACAGAAGATGCTTGTATTTGTGCAACCTTTTGTTCGTTGCAGACAACATGAGTATGGATTGGAAGTTCTTTTAAATGCTTTTACTCTTTTTTCTACAAACAAGACTCAGGCAGCAAGATCCAGAGCCATTAATGCAATCCAACAAGCTACAAGAGATATGGAAGAGTAGATAGCAGGAGCTTATGGAAGTGAAAAGTAAACTTGAATGAAGACTCACACAAAGCTCGGGAAAAAGCAAAGCAAAGGTGAAGTGTTGAACAATGCCTTCCTGGGAGCTTGTACAATATTTGATATTTGCCCTATTTGCTTTTTTCCGGTCGCTGCAGACACCATTAGCAGTTAAACCTTTAATCACCTTCCACGTACATTTATAAAGATACACATTTCCTATAAGTATAGAATAATAAATAATAAGATCTATGCAAATCTAATATAGTTTGTAGCCTACTGAGCAGTCAAAGCGCTAATGTACTGCCCACTGAGTTGTAGCTAATGTAACTGAGGTGCGTATGTTGAATTAGATATCTAGTTAACCCTTTTTTACGAGTACACTGACATTCCATTCCAACTGGACTAGATCAGTTTATTTCCTTATTTTTTATAAGACGGAACTAATGTTTAATGAGTACGGTTATATAATGAATTTTTCTTGCACTTTAATTAGATTAAATATCTCAGTATTTTCCCAAACCTGCCTGTTGCTAATTCTATTCAGTTCACAGTAATCCTCTTACTTTAAAAATGTCCTACTATTCAGTTCTGGCAGATGTGTGAAGTGCAACAGATGGTGAGATTTATAAGGATAGTGTGCTCTATAGTTACAGGAACACAACCATGTGCGTCACAACCATGAGACGTATTATTGTAACGTGTGGTTATAGGCAGCACAGAAGTGTGCATACTCAGCATGTGTTTTATTAGGATGAAATTCAATCCAACCAATTATCATGAAAATCCACTGTGGGAGCCAGAAGACATGCGGACGACAACAAACCAGAAAACAGGCCAGAAGAGACAGAAGAAAAAATATGGTTCAGAAATGCACAGGTACAGAGAATGAGACCAGGAAACTAGACTAAAGACACAACAGGGTATAAATAGGCAGATTAATCAAGAACAAGTGGACACAAGCAGAAGAACAAATTTGAACAAAAAAGATTTAAATAATGTGGCAACTATGAATTAAAAAACAATTAATTAACCAGATGTGATCTGCTTGTCCTGGGCACGTGAGCTAGTATTTTTCCATCCCTTATAGAATAATGAATAAAGTGCACTGAGATGAATAACTGAATAATACACAGGGATTTCAGCACTTAGCATTAATAATTATGTACGTATTTAACCTGCAGAGTGAGATGAAGCTAAAATGAAGCAGAAACAGGGTAGAATAATAAAACATTACCAGAGTCTAGTTCTTTTTATATTTATCACTTGCACGACCTTGAGGATCCTCTCCTTATTTGAGAGACATCTCGGCCACCTACACAGATGTGTGCGAAGTTTTAATTGCAGATTCTCCAAATAAATTGCTTGTTGACATTTGAACATCTCCTTGCTTCTTGTAGTGTATCATACACTCAGATTGATTCATCGTACATTTCCTTATGTACGATGCATACAAATGTACATGCTGCACTTTCAAGCACTGAAATACCAATGAATTTCATAAACTGATTTCAGAAGAAATTAAAAGGGGAAAATGAAAAAAAAAATTATTTAAATTATTATAATTTCAAAGATGTACGGTTTTATAAAACTTAATAAATATCTAATTGGGATAGACTGTTTTATAGTTAATTTGAAGAGCTAGTCACAATAGAATAAAAACTAAAGCTAAAATAATTCATACAGTCAGGATAACGAATTTATTTTCTATATATTTAGTCATGAGGTGAATGTAGTAGGTAGAAGAGATACAACAGCTTTATACTGCATTTTATTTTGTTCGGTTTTCTCAGTGTTTCTTTACGTGACTGCTCCTGATTGTGAAAGATTGATTGTCATCCGTTCAGGCTGATTAATCCCCCTTTTAGACACCATCCACTGATTACACTTCGGGTGATGTGTGTAGTGAAACAGGTGGTATGATTCAGAAGCATGTCATTGTCGCGTATCTTCTCCTCACGCTGTGAGCCGAGCAGCGCAGCAGTCCACAGTGCTACAGCACTTAATTTAAATTCCGCTTTTGATCCGTGTTTTCATTCAATTATATAGCCATGTGCTTTCGTTTTGATTCATGTCCTCTTTCAACCCCTGTTTTGCCATTGCTTGTTTCAGACATGTGTCTTGATTAATCACATCAGTTTACTTCCTGATTAGTATCAGCATTTTTATTGTTGGTACTGTATTGATGCAAAAGTATGAGCTTTGTGTTCTCTCTGTTCACAGCATTACTAAGCCTCTTAGTCCATGTTCCTTGTTCCCTTTGTGACAAACTCCGAGTTTTGACATTGCCGCATTTTGACCACAGCCTGTGTTTTGTTCAGTTGTCCTCATGTGACCACAACCTGATTCAGACCTGGATTGTGCCTGCTGTTTTTTGACCTGTCTTTGACTTTGCCTTTGTCATTTTTTATTTTTTGGGATTTATCTGGCTTTGGATTTGTTTTTGGATATAAATAAAAGCTCTCCTCACTGCCTGTGTCTGTCCCTGTGTTCCACATGACAGTTATATACAGTCATCATAGCACTGAATTTTAACAGATCTGCATACCAAGTGGAAACATTTGTTTGGTGAGAAATATGTTTTTGTCTGGTTCTTAAAAATCCTTCTCCACAGAGAACAGCATTGACAAGAAAACTGATTTTATTTGTTATCCCGCAGTGAGATTCAAGAAGGCACCTTTTTCAATGGGTGAAGGAGAAGAGATACTTATGATTATTATTTATGATTATTTACATCATTTAGCAGACGCCCTTATCCAGAGTGACTTACATTTTATCTCATTTTTTATACAACTGAGCAATTGAGTGTTAAGGGCCTTGCTCAAGGGTCCAGCAGTGGCAGCTTGGTGGATGTAGGAATCAAACTCACAACCTTCCGATTGGTATCCCAACACCTTAACCACTAGGCTACCGCATACCACATATACTCTTTCGTTTGGAAAGGTTTTTAATACTCACTGATTTACACTGAGCAGAGGTCAATTCCCAGGAATTCTGGGATTATTTTTGTATTGACACACCGACTGCTTCCCATATTAATCATTCCAAGATGTTTAGATGGAATTGCACATTAGTTATAATTAGTTATAATACATCAGTTTCCACATAAACATGATTAAATGCTACATAACAACCTACCTAATAACCCTGCTGTAATTTCAGTGTGATTAAAATGACAGAGTAAGAGAGTTTACAGACTCTACAAAGGTTTGCATTTCTGTGCATTTCGGATCTGAGTCATGTACCTCTTCAGTTGTTTGTTTTCCCTGATTTAACACTCGGTTCAGCTTATCAACTAATGGTCTACTGTTTCAGGAAGCAGCTGTGCTGGAACTGAGAAAGCACTAAGCTCTGCACTAATTAGACCTTCTAAGAACAAAACTCTAGAGGTTAGGTCAGGGTTTTTAAACCTATAGTTCTAATTTGGTTGAAAATTCTGTAGCTAAATAAAATGTGACTTTTGCAATAGATAGACCAAACATTCATGTCAAAAGTGAGGGGAGGAAAATGGATTTGAAGGTCATGTCAAAAGTCACCTGAAAAAGCCACCGAGTGTGAGCTTACAAGTGCAAATGAGAACATTTCCCAGAATCTTCTTATACTGACATTTAGCCCAATTTGTCTGCCAAGCAAAAGTCTCTGAAGCAATTAGTTTTTTGGATTGCGTGTCACTGGCACACAGGAAAACCGCTGAGAAATGCAGATTGATACACATGCTCTGAGAAGACGTGTCCAGGTAGAACAACCACAGTGCATTCTGACTGGACAACACACAAAAAATAGTCTTATTGTCTCATTGTCTTATTGTCTTTTTTTCACCAGATCTAATGTGAAAGGTCGGGATAGTAACTCAATACTGGTGTATATGGTAATAGTTATGTTATATGTTATATGTTCTCACATGCAATCATTTTTAAATGAACCATAGTCAATAGTCTTAAAAGTGAATTAACTGCAAATAGCCTCAGTGCTGCTGGTATTTCCAAATAAACTATAAAAGTGACTCAGTTCTCTTTTCTAGATATTTGAGCATTGATAACATCTCAGGCCACTTGTTCTTCATTCCACATGTGACACTGAAAACACTGGTTGCTTTACATGATGCTATCATTTGCCTGAAAGACACAGCAGAGGGAATAGATTTAAAGTGAAATACCAAAAGTGTTAATTAGTGCTTAACCATTAAAATCAACTCATGCTTCATGCTACAGAGCTACTAACTGTAGTACTGGCTGAAAATACCTGCATATGCTAAAAATATTACAAACATACTATATACTAACAGCATTATACAGGACTTTTTTCTGGCACAATACAATTAGACAAATACAAATTAACCTCTATAACATAATTGCTTCTGCAACAGGGGCTTTATTAGCTACTGTCATGTTTATAGACCCTCTTATATGGCCACATGACCAAACCAAAAAAAGCCATTTGAGCTATTTTTCTCTTGTAGAAAAAATTTAAATATGTAGGTATGTACAGTAGCTCTCAGGTTTTTCACTATGAAGCAAAATGGCTAAATTCAATTCATAAATAAAGTAATAAAGTAATGATGCCCATCATGGCTATAAGATTTTGGCTTACAATTAACTATGATAAAAATTATTGTGATTGTCAATTAAATTGACTTTTCTGATGACATTATGCCACTTAATTAATAAGTATAACAATGTGTTTTGCAGTTTAAAGAAAAATCTAATTAAGTAAAATATTATTAAGTATTGTACATGTACACTTTTATAAAAAAAAATTAAAAATTAAAAAAAAGATTATTTTTCTCTATAACAGAAAATATTTAATCTTGCAAAATTTTTTTATTAATTCAGCAAAAATTGGCAGGTATCCATGAACAGCTGCATTTAAGGCAGCAAGGCGGCACAGCCTGTGCCCTGTAAGGTGGCAAAAATGAGCTGTTATATTATTACAAATTATATTAAACAAATCTTTCCCCATGTCTACAATGTATGGACCATTAGTTTCCAGTGTTCAGACATGCTGAATCATTTTCATACAGAAAGCAATGGTTATACATAATTTTGTATATAATACAAGTCACTGGAAATTAGCTGTTATAATGTATTAAAATGAATGCATTCATATAAACATGTGAAACACATTTATAGACAGGGATGCACACAACTTTTTTAGCCAGGTTCTCAGGAGAGCACTTAGAGAATTGAACTGGTACTCTCCCTTTGCGCAGCGAAACTAAACATCATCTTCCTCACTGCCCTCCTCGCTGTCCTCAATTTCAACTGTAGTACAGGACGAACTTACAGCCTCCTGGGCGGTGGAAGTTGTTGCACCTCCCTGGTTAAGTCTACAATGGGCTGTCTGCATCCATAGCTCTACAGCTGGCTTTGGGTCAAATGCATCTGTACTCATCTTTGACAAGTGAATGTGCATCAGGGCTGAAAGATGAGTATGTGACAGACGGGATCTGTACTTGTTTTTTATTATATTGAGGTGCGAGAAACCCCTCTCACAAGCAGCACTGCTCAGAGGAAGTGTAAGGGACAATTTAAGAATCTTGTAAATGTTGCAGTAACAATCTGGATCGCTTGTATTAACCATCTTGACCAAGTCATACACAGAAGATGCTGCCAATCGCATTCCTGCTTGCTTTAAACGCATCCATTCTCTTATAGTGGAGTCTCTTGCATTTCTTGGGGCCAGGTAGATGCATCAAAAACCAAAAAGTGATCACAAGACTTCAATTGATCCAAGGAAATCAATGGTAAACTCTCCGCTGCTGGACACAGACACAATGTACACAATTTCCTGTTCCGTTTTTGTTATGTCCTCCGAGCCATCAAATAGTAGACCCCAAAATTCAGCTGATTTCAACTTTTCTCTTAGTTCTGTACTGACAGTCTGTGCAATGATTTCCATAATTCGCGTTCCACCTTCGCGTGAATGATATGTCTCTCCGACATTCACTCCCAGCCATTTTAATAAAGAAATATCTTCAGCAAACGAAGACATAGGACGTGAGTGTTTAGTCTTATGAAAGGCTAGTAAAAAAATCTTCGATCATCTTGTTTTGCCATCTAACAAGAGGGCGATCGGATATTTCTTCTGCAGTTGCATTTCTGTTAGCGATAGCTTGTACAACATTTGTATGCTCCCTGCTTTTTTCGTGTTTGTCAAATGCTGCATGACTAAAATTCTTTGTCCCTTTATAGAAAGCACTACTTTTGTCTGCTATATGGGGATGTGCACGACATATCTTACACTACGTTTGGCTGCGCTCATCGTCGGATTCAAGCCATGGCACTTCTTGAAGCCACTTCTTGGAGAAAACTCTTTTTTTCTGCTGTGACTCGATATGACGTTTCTTTTGAGGTGGCAGAATGCCAAAGAAGCTACTTAATATTTGCTGTTTTTTGACATCTCTCACAGTATTAATCTAAATCGATCTAAAATGGCGACTGTGCATTAACGCCCGTCAACGACGTCGGTACGCACATGAGCGTTTAGAGCGTATTAACAGCGAGCATTTTTCATTTTGGGGTGCATGCGCACCTGCGCACCAGTTGTGTGCATCCCTGTTTATAGAAAATATATTAATGTGATTTTCTGATATATATGCTTTATACCTTTCGTTAGTTACAAATTAAGGTGCAAATAATAGTTACAAATAATTACATATCATTTATAGAACCAAGGTTTTGGACTGACAACAATGATGGATTAAATGACTAATTTAGAATAAATACTGTGTTCACTGGAAATGCATATTTATATGTAAACATATATTTGTGGAGTCTAAATGTGTTCAATTTAAATAAACCCAATCAGCTCAGATTGTCATTAGGCTGCTATGTAATAACTCTAGCAGGCAAAACTAAAATGATTTGAAGCTCTGGAAACTATTCAGACAGTTTGACTAAGACATTAAAACGGTTGATGCACTTTTTCAACTGAATTACAAAATCTGAATCCAAAACTAATAGTTTGCATTTAGGATTTGTGACGTCTTGAATTAAGTCATAAAAATCAGCTTTGTGTGAACAGAGTAGCAGATGATCAGGTGAGTGACCACATAATTGTTAATTATAGGTAAAAGGAACCACTTGGCAGGTCAAATTCAAACTGATATAAATCATATGTAGTATATAAACAGAGATACAGCAGAGCTAGCTCAGGCAGAAAGTGGGAAAAAAAAATCCTGAGAGAAGATTTTCACAAATTCGAATGTGTGACTGACCGGACGATTAGCATAGATAGTGAAAAGACTTGAAATGTGCATATTCTTTTATGCTAGGCTATGTGTGTATAATGTTGGCGGATGACACATATCCTGAAGTGTCAGAGGCACAAGAACAGGCTGACAGGTTGCTGAGAGTTACTTAGTGCCAGCTCAGGGTTTGCTAGGGTTTTAAAGGGTTTTATATATATATACACAGTGTGTGTGTATATATATATACACACACACACACACACACACACAGCAGAGTCACAGGGAACTGCATATCCCAGGGAATATCCCAGGGCATAATGTGGGGGACATCCTGGAAGGGGTGACAACAGGGTGCAATCACACTCATTTACATGTGTGTACACATTCACGCACTTCAGACAATTTACATATGCCAGTCAGCCTACACTGCAGTCATCCTAATCGCTACTCAACACTCAAGAACATGGGAGAAATTATCCTGTTCAATTATTGCTTTATTCTCTTACTGTATTCATTAAAAATCAGTGGTTCATGGTAGTTCACATTCCCTCCAACACCAACATCAACTGTGTGAAAAATCCACTGATCTGCACCACACAATCATCCAATATACATCCATGTCTACAGCACCACCGTATCAAACTGCTTATATGCTGTTTTGCACACTGTTTTTGCTCTTTGCACATGCTGTCCTGCACATTCAGTCAACTGCTGCTTGCACAATACATTACAATACTTCATAACGGCTGCTACTATATTGTGTGTCCATTGCAGTATTTTTGCACTTGTACTATAATCTTTTGTGTAATGTCTTGTATTATTTGTTTTGTCCTGCACTGTGGTCTAGCAATGTTTGCAGGAGGTTGCACAGCTGCACTTTATGTGGCTAGGACTAAATTACTTAGTCCTTAGCTCTGTCTTTGTTCTATTTACCTCTGTTTTTGTTCCAAGTAGCACCATGGTCCTGGAGAAACGTCTCATTTCACTGCATATGTACTGCATCAGCTATATATGGTTGAAATGACAATAAAAGTTTCTTGACTCTGGAATTTACTTGACTTGACTCCACTGTCTGGGATGATTGATAGAAAAGAGACAGCAGTGGATACATGCTCCTAACTGCTTACGGAACACAAATACTGCTCTGGAAACAGAAGGCTCACAGTAGGACTCTGCAGGTAGCTTATAGAAAACGCCTGTCCAGCCCATAAGGGCAAACCCCATCAAGTCTTAACCTTGCCAATCAGCAGCTGGCGCATGTCCAGTTCCTCGAGGCATAGTATCCTAAACATAGTGCCAAGTGGCGAATGATGTCATGAGTCTTGTATGTAATGTCCTCCTAGATTATGTAAGCAGCTTGTCTGTGGTCTCATTTTGTGGAGATGTTAATTACACTGGTGTGAACAGGAACTATGGCAGCAGTGCAGGCACCATTCTGGGACTCGGCACTCTCAATGCTGTAACCCAGAAACATGACGGATTTGGGTCAGGAGAAGTGCTGTGAAAACCTGTCCTAAGGAAGACAGCAGGCTGGATTTAAGAGGATAGTATTTCCTGGCAATGTACTTACTAAACACACAATGCAAGCAATGTTGGCCCCAAACTTTCCCAGCAGAATGTGTAATTGAGTTCAGATTAATTGATTAATCTTTAAAGATCCCTAAAACTCATCAAACCTCCAAGCAATTAAACTTTAATCTGACCTTTTAAAAATTTGAGCATTAACAGCACAACAGCAGTATTTGAAAAGTTTTGAGGTTACCTAGTTCATGTATCTGAAAAGGAAAATATCAGTTTGTGGTATTATTTATCAAAGCTAGGAAAACTTCCTAGCAGGATTCCTTTAATTATGTTCAGATTTTACCACATTCTCTTCAATATCCACTAGGAACAATGTCCCAGGTATTTTTTCTCACCAATGTCTATAGAAGTGACGGTGGTGATATAAATGACCGGAGATTGTCAATCCAGGCAACTTGATTACAGATTAAAGCAATAGCATAATACAAGTAACATTATACAAAATTCATCCACTCTATTCTGGTCAGGGTTGCCATACTGTATGTCCAAAGTCTATCTAGGAAACACTGGGATGGAATACACCCTGTATGGGATGGTAGTCCAGCGTGAGGCACAATGCTCACACTTAAATGAGTATGGAAAAGAGTATGTAATCCAGCACTAATGATCCAACAACAACAAAAAAAATCACAGTCTGATTTAACAGACGGTGATTTTCTTACATTGTTAGAGAGTGTACACTCATACTGTATGGTTGTAAGCTTGTAACTTTCTAAAGAGTTTCTATTTGCAACCATTTCTACAGAGAACCTCTGATGTACCTCCAGAGCAGCAAACAGAAAAACAACCAAGTTCTTTTGATAGTGTGTCTTGATTAAAAAGGATTTTGCTTGGAGCCTTATGTAAAAAACAAAAATAATTGGTCAAATTTTCATACTATAGAATATAAAGTTTTTCCCAGAAGGAAGAGCCAAAAAAACACAATGCACGAAACAAAAGATGCTAGATTTAATTCTTTTTTTCTCAGACAAGACAAACACAAAATGAATGCTTTTACAAGTAAAGTAAATGGTCTGGTGAAATAAGTTTAAATCTAGAATAGTGAGTTTTTCACTGTGTGTAGAGATTATATAACCTTCTAAAGGTTATATTTAGGTAGCTAAGAACTCACAGAACCCTGAACTGTGGTTGTGTTCATACATAGTATAACTAAATGCATCAATTGCATGCTATAAAAATTTACACTTAGAAAATTCCAAGCTTCCTAATGGGTTCCACTTGGATTATTTAGTTATATTTATTCAGTAATCTTAGAAACCATAAGATTTCTCCCATACTGTATATAACTTTAAATATAGAACTTTTAAGTGGTGAATGGTTTGTAACAGCAGCAGCAGATACAATCGCAGGCTTTTTATCCAAAGATTGTTGATTTTATTAGAAACATCTACATGAATATAAAACCAAGGACAGCAAGTATGACGCAAACAACAGTGACAAATGTGAGTGTGATGGGAAATTGGTGTCATAATCAGGAGTAACAAAGGCAATGGCAATGGCTGCTAGGAAATGGAGTCCAGTCTGACTATTTTGTGACTATAAATTCTGGCCAGTGGAGTTTATGGTTGAAACTGGACCGGCCCTAAATTGACAAATTTAATTGATAACATGAAACAATCTGTTTTGTGTATTAATTGCATTCCGGAAGGGATTAAATAAAGTATGACTTTTTTTAATCCTTGATAAAAGATTGTAATCAACAATGTATAAATAGAACAAACATTTCAGGGTGAAATTAATAAACACTGGGGTGGTAAAAGTAACTGCTGTTGAGTATGTTCCTATAAGAGCTTATAATATCCCAACCGAGTAAAACACTGAACAAAATATGATGTAAAATAATCTTGAAATAATCTTGACAAGAACTTACAGTATACTTGTAACAACCTGTTCAAGTTTATGTGTAATTACACTCACATGGCAAAGTTTCCAAATATAGAACCATGCTCACCTGCAGTTCTGGCCATATGGTGAAGTACATGAAGCTGTGAAGGGAAGTATTAACCTCCTGATCACCAGGGACTAGCGTGCTGTCACAAACAGACTGCCAGGAAGGATTATTCTTAGGCGTATCCATGTATTCATGCACAGATTTTCCATACAGCTTCTGGAGATGCCCCACTATAAGCTAGCACACCTGGAAAGCACTGTTGCCTGGTTACCTGAGCTTGGTGCATGTGCAGGAATGAAGCACAAGTCCCAGAGAAGGGACAGAGGAAGAAAGAAGGGATGGGGCTCATCATACATTGAGCTGGGTTCTGGTTATGCAGTATTACTATCAGAAAGAAGGGATTTTGCTGTCTGTAATGATGTGTACATTAGTTGGATTTCCTCACTGCAGTGCTGCCATAGCAACAACTAGCAACAGAAATGGTAACAGAGATTAGAGATGTTATTAATGTTCACTCAATGGCTATAAAGAAATAAATGAGATTTAGAGAAGTCAGTGGCTGCTTTGAAACCTACCCTGTGGATTTAAAAGATTATAAACTGATTTCACATCTCACATCTCCATAAGCACTCTAAACAGATTGTCTCTGTAAACTGTGTACTATATCTCTATTCTAATGAGTCTATTACCCCTTCGTTTCCACTGTTATCAAGTACTTCCTTCTGAACATATCCAAAGGAAAGGATCTACCATGTCCTACAAAAATCTATGCAGATCATGACCTATACTTTTAAAAGTTTCAATATATGAATGTCTATAGGGAAGCTCATAAAGTTTCTGTATATAATCCGAAGATAAAATGCTTCCCCTTCAAGAAGCTTTCAAGCAAAATTCCTTCAGAACATTGGAGAAGAAACTCTTGGAGAATCCTTTTCTAGGAGCATGTAATTGCATATACTGTACTACAATATTTTCCCATTGGGTGCATGAAAGAGTAACATCAACTCTCCTAAGATTCTTAGGATTCTTCACATGCTTTAAGGTTCGCAAGCTTTAAGAATTCAAGCTGGAAAACCTTTACGGTTTGTTAAGGGTTTTTGCCTTATTTACATTTTATTTTCATTTACATGTTATTTATTTTCTTGTGTGTATACTCCTAGAAAAAAATAGTAAAAGGAAGGTTTTTCTTTCTTAAGATTATTCCAAAGATTATTTTCTTTCAAAAGCTAGAACCAATTAACAATACTAAGAACCTTTGAGAGTGGGGGATTAGAGGAATTTTTGGTTGACCCTAGAGGTTTTTTGAAATATGGTATTGGTTAAGATTTCATTTGGACAATTTTAACTGTTAAAGGAGACCTTACAGATATAGGAAATGCGTGGCCATTAAATATCTTTTAAAAATGAAGATCCCTTTTATAAGAGTGTACTGAGTTTCAAGATCTGTGGAACCATAAAAAAATAAACAATTATTCACCACACTCACTCTCAATACTTGTCATGCAATTTTCAGGACACCTGCAGGCTTTCCGTTCTCTGCCTATTGTTCCTTCCCCGTGGTGGAGGCTGACTCATACAGTAGGGTCGAGCTGTGCCTCACTCCACACTGTGCATTTATTGAGACAGGCACCACAAGGTATCATCCAGCTCCCTGTGGTAAACCATGTCTTTTTCAGCAGCTGCGTATTTCGAGAACACTCCGAGCCACTAGAGAAAGTGCAAAGGGTGCTCTTAGTGCTTATGTTCTGCTCCTTTTCTCATGAGTCAGAACATATGATGAACAGAAGAAGCTCTCAAGAGGATGGTGAACACGTAGGTAAAAATATAGACAGACCTCAGAATATCAACTAATGGAGTCCCGAGTGGCTTAACACAAATGCGTACCTCTGATTGCAAGTATGAATCCTGATGATGCTAGAGTAATTCAGATGAGACAGGGAGACAAGTAAGCAAAAATGTCTGAACTTTCTGGTTGGCACAATGATGGGGTTTTTGAGTTGATGCATGTGGAAGAGGGCAGACAGCGGTTTTCTCTAAGTGTGTTATACTGCTTTTTGACATAGCATCAAAAACACAGCAATTAAAAAACATTAAGATGAATGGTAATTCGTATTCACTATATACAGCTGGTAACTGTTATATGCCAAAAAAGAGCTGGCTGGTAGGCAGGAATTGGCAGGTGACCAAATTGTGGAGAAAAGTTGGGGGGGAAAATCTAATGGAGAGTACCTCATGCTATAAGCTACTCTTAAAAATGAAGATCCCTAAAATAATGATAAAAATCATTATTTACCTGTATGCTGACTGAATTCTAGTAAATAATGATATCCCATATCATAGAGGTATCCTAAAGAGTTGATGCCAACTTTGGCTGCCAGTTTAATATTACAATATCAAAAGAGGCTTATAATGGTACCCTTGATTTTGTGAAATCTACAGTAGATGCACGTTAACATTTTTCAGAGGGCAATTATGAATAATCCCTGATTTTTTGTTCTTGCCAAAACCCTGTCACTTCACCAATCTATCCTTTATCTCTCTTTACTATAATTTCATAGACAATATAATATAGTGCTATCAAATTAAAAGCTATTGTGCTATACAGCTGAGCAGTAAGTCCTTTATATATACACAGTATGGATACTGTATTTATAGTCCACTTAAAGTTATAGAACAATTATATACCCGTAAAATCCTTTGGCTTGATTATTTTTTTTGGCTGCTTGCCACACCTTTGTGCTCATCTTTTTATTAGCAGAGCAAGCCGTGAAGCAAATCTTCAGTGTCGGCATGTCTGAGGTTCTTAAAAAGGATGCAGTTTCTTTCTAAAAAAAAAATAAGCATTCAATATTGAAATTCTTTCACTATGAAATATCACACCCTTGTCGTTTTTCCTCTATATTCAAGAGGCAGTTTTTTTCCCACATGTGCTCAGGGAAATAAACACACAAACACACACACGCCCAAGTGGGTGCATCACTGTCTAAAAGAATTCAGCATCTGAAACAGTACAGTCCAAAAACAAACACAGTCTATTCGCATTCACCACCACAATAAACTGATCATGCACTTCTGGGAAACAGTATGCCAAAAGCAAGATCATTGCAGGGTTATGCAGTGTCTCACAAAACACAGATTGTAGGCAACACGCCAAATACTTAGCATTCATGGAATGAAATATTATTATCAAACTCAATAAACCAGCTCAATACAAGAGTCTAAACTCTATAATATTCTATCAACTACATCTGCGATCTGCACTACTTGCATACAGTAGGTGCATTTTTCATATTAAAGGCCAATCTTTAAAAACACTTATGCTCACAGAGGAAAGCATTCTGGAAACATTTATAAATAAATAATACAGAGAAGAAATGTTTTCTTCTCAAGCTTTGCACTTGTTTGAGTCCAAGTCAATACCATAAATTCAGCTAAATGAGGACTGGATTTGAGTCCTGGAGCTCTATGTACTTATACATATATTTATATGTATATAAAACATTTATTTGTTAACAAACAAAATAATTAAGAATGGGAATCTTCCCCTGGGCTTGTCACCTTGCAATGGTCTTCCATGATGTAGGCCATAAACCTTTATGCTATGTCAAGTTCAGGATTATAGTCTTGACATGTGTTAAGGAAGTACACTCATCCTAAAATATATTGATTGAGTCACAACGTTGGTTGAGAAACCCACACTTGAGTTCACCAGTTGCTAACTCCAGACCTGTTTCCCTTCATCCATTCTTGTCACAGATTCTAGTGCAAGCAATGTTCGAACAAATGGCTCTACTCAACTCAGGTACCTGGATGGCAACTAGTTGGGCCTTATATTGATGGGGTTATAAACAACCCACCTTGCAGTCACTTACATTTAGAAAGAATAACAAGCTCCCAGGCCCAGTGGAGTTGGTTGATGGTTGTAATCAACACTTTCGTTGCATTGCTGCAGCAATGAGAGCATATACAAAACCTTTTCTCCACTGTCGTCTCCCAGTTGTAACCTTAATGTTACCTTGAATTTCCCACCATGCTGCTGTGCAAATGGAAGTATATTTTTCAGCATAGCCTACTCAGTGCAATAGATATCACAGATGTAATTATGCCATTAATGCTAGTTAGAGCTAAAATACAGCATAGAGGGAAATACTATTATATAGATTGCTATCATCACATCAAAACAGCACAACAGTACACATTCCACAACAAGCCCAAAGTGACAGACATCCATGCTTCATCCACAACTTCTCACCCAATTAAAAAACAAATGAATACATTAGTCTTAATCCTGAGCCCATTTTCCACATATAGTATTATGTCACATATATGTCATATACACATTTCTGGCCATTTCTGACTCAGCATACATAACACATCTCTGACTATGAACTAGTACAGTACTTCAAATGATTAGCAATATGGAATCCTTTTACTGTAAAGAGGTTGATTTAAACCACAGCACTTTGGGGTAATCAGAAATATTATTCTTTGTGATTCTAGAAAATTACTGTAATAATGAATTCTGGTATGAGATTACATTTTCATCTTAGCCTCGAACATAGCTTGCAGTGCTGACAGAGCTGTGATTTTTCAAGAGCTAGTCTATGTAGAAAATTATGTCAAACAGACCCAGCTTTTGTTAAAGTGAACTTAAAGCTATTGGAGCGTTTATGTGATTGATGGTGCTAATAAAGGACTGCATGGAGCTATCATTTTGGTCATGGGGTCATGTTTTACCTATCTCATGTTTCTTAAGGCAACAATGCTACAAAAATTATTTCTGAATTTTGAAGACAAACCAAACACAATAACGAGGTGAAATCTCATGTCTTTTTTCTGAAAGCATAGAGAGTTAAAATATACTTCAGTAACAAGCAGAATTTAGCACATTTACAGAATTTTATATTACTAAAGGGATTGGGGGCAATTAGGAATTTCTAATATAGAGTTATACAATAATTAGGATTCCAGTCCCAATGCAGACCTTCTGAACTAAAGAACAAATTGTGCAGATTAAACTTTGAATGATTGTAGTAATAAGAGAGCAATAAAAGAAGGAAACTAATAAAATTTACAAACTGGGGGTTTTCATTTTAAAGCATGAGGAAACACTTTGTGAATCTGAGACTGCTTCCATGTAGCACAATGAGATGCAAGCTTAAAGACGGCACCTGAAAGCTTCTGATTTTAATGAAATAGTGTAACTGGTTTTAAGGTTAGTTCTTGTGTTACATATTGCATAATGTTTCATTTAAGCAGCTTGAAAAGGGTCTGAAATGCCCATGTAGCAAGATTTATATTCAGTTTTAATTAAGTAAAATTGTCTTTTTATTATTCTACTATTCTAGGAAGGCTTCCACTAGACTGTGGCTCTGAGGATTTGTGTTTATTCATCCACAAGTGAATAGTGAGATCAGCACTGATGTTGGCTGAGGAGATCTAGGGTGGAGTCAGTGTTCAATGAATCCCATAGATGTTCTATTGGGTCGATACTGAGTCAGGGCTCTGTGAAGGACACCCAGGTTCTTTCAGTCTAACTTTTTTGTGCACAGGGGTTTTGTCATGCTGGAACAGTTTTGGGTTAGTTCCAGTTAAGAAGTGAATTGTAATGGAACAGCATACAAATACATTTTAGACAATTGTGTACTTTCACTTTGTGGCAACAAGCCAAGATATAGATGTGATAGTCCACATGTCCATAAATATGTCTATATTAGTGTCAAAATAAATATTTGGTCTCATTCTGGTACATGTGGAACAATTGCAAAAAGCGAATTTGTATAAAAAGTTATAGCTAGGGTTGGAGCATGGTTTAGCATTTAGACCTGTTCTTTCATTTGATATGGTTGAATTTTATATTTTTCAAGATTTTTACATGAGGCAATGCTTATAATAGCTGTTATGTGTTACAAGATTGCACATGTAGTAGAGAAACAATGCATGATCTTTATTAACATGCAAGGCCATTTGCACCAGGGACAAGACCGACACATTTATTTTCTAGTCGAGCCTGAAAGTATTCTCAGAACGCCACACGGCCCTGACCTTCGGCATGCTCTCTGTTCGTGATTGAGCTTTCAAACTGACCTTGCTTATGCACTTTGTTCCACCACATGTCACTCACATTTTCCTCATCACCTTGGCTGACCTAACAAATGCTGCATCCAGAAAAGGTTGTAAATATTCATCAAAATCTTTCAAATGAGTTTAACCAAAAGAAACTGGATGAAGTGAGAGCCCTTAGCTGCTGAGGACAGCCGATGGGCTGAGCTTGTAGACGGACAGAGAAGGCTTGAGAGAGGAGAAGGGGTAAACTCATGAGACAATCAAAAGTTATTAATAGAATGTGAAAGGTGTTTCATGTGACTCAATTCCATTAATGAGTGTATTGACCTGTTTATGAGCATGTAAAGCTGACAGCAAAATTGCTATAGTGGTATTTCAGAAGTACTAATAAACTGTCATGGGGGCTACAACTGATGTTTTATTCATAAGCTCATGAATGCCTTTATATCCTTATATAAATACAGCTTTTGTCATTTGATCCGAGACTGTCAGCTCAATTTCCAGGTTCCTACATCAACAGCAATTACACAGAAAAAGCAAATAGAAGTTTGGTGGCCTTATTATCATGAGGTCCTATTTGACGATTTGGTTGAAAATGAGTTCAGCTTGTACTTCATACTCCATTTGCATTTAGTTGGGGTTTATTGGGTGTTAATTGGTCTAACATTAAAATAAGCATAAATGCCAAAAGACACAACAACAGCCATGTCCATGTGATGATAAAGAGCTTGCAAGCCTTGAATCAGACTAGGTTAAGATTAGAACATGTAATACAGAATCTCTTCTAAGTCTTCTAAATCACTTCTAATTGTCAGGAATAAAATAGTATAAAAAAAAATAAAATAAAATAATAATAATAACCTGCATTCACAAAATGCCAGAACGAGTCTTTAAATAATGCCATGTGATTCTTAATTTTGTTGTTCATTATTAAACATTTATTGATAACCATATAAAATGTTAATACTGTACTGAGTATCTGTATGAGTTTCCATAACTGTTTTAGACACAGGCCCATAATTAGAATGTGAAGCATTAGTATTTGGAATACAATTGTGTATGACAATGAAGTCTTATATATATATATATATATATATATATATATATATATATATATATATATATATATATATATATATATAATTGGTGCACATGAAAATACAAAGGATATATCACCAGATAAGTTTTCCTGCTGAGCATAAACACAATTATATAGTCTTATCACAAAATCTGTTAGCATTTTGACTTTGTCCCCGAAGCTCATATTCCTAATAACATTACATAATCTTCTGCTGGATATTGCTTTGTTTCAGTAATAGCAGCAGATGTGCTCACAAATGTAGATAATGTTTTTGATCAAGAAAAACAACTTGTCTCTGATGGCTGGGCCCAATTTACAGAGTAAACAGAGTGCCAAAGTGTCTCAGAACCAATAACAGACCATTACATCATGCTCTATTCACTGCCATGCCATGCACTGTATATTTGCTAATAACACATATTGTATAAATCCAATACTTAAAATTTCCCTCAAAATGAGATGCTTATTTTTCAATTTACATTGAAGGGCAAGTGAGCTTTAAGATTTAGATTCTGTCACGTGTGGCAGTTGTCTGTGATGGTCAGATACAGAGGCTAATATGAACAAAGGAGAAAATAGAAAAAAGAAAACAGATGTTTCGATGTTTCAAAATGTTTAAAATATACCATGAACAATAATCTACAGTGAATTACAATAATCTTGTGAATTAGAAAATTAGAAAATTTGAAGAAAAAAATTGTCTGCCATTGTTTAGTTCTTTGTTGGAAACTATACTTTTGGTTCTACTTCTCTGTCACATACACTGAGTATCTTACCTCCCTGAATCTCCCTCCCCTACATACGAAGACTTCAAATGTTCAGTCAGTGCAACGTCTTGCCGACTTTACCGTTCTAAGTCTTGTATCCAGTGAGTGCTATTGCTGTGTTTTGACACTTGCCTTGTTGATTCCATTACCTTTTGTTTCTCTCTCATTTTAAATTTTGTCTTGGATTGTACAAATAAACCTCAGACACGTAGATTTCCATGACCATTATACCCTCATCCTATCCCAGTCTAACCCTGTTCAAGCCTCTGAATTCAACCAATGGCTATAGTCCAAGTTCAGCAGTTTATTCCTTGACCACTGTCCACCTGTCTTATTTCTTGATTCGGATCCCATGCCCTTGATCATGGGTTTGGCACAGTTACTCTCACAAAACTTTCCCAAACAGTCAAGCTCAGCCTGATGTGTCAGGCTCACGACTACAAGCACTTCCCAATCTCAGTCACAGCCTTGTCTTCTTTCCTGTGCCTCACCCTACCCCAGAATCTCATGCAACCCCTGAGCATTCTCCAGTATCAATCACTTTTAGGCTTCCTTCCTTCCTGTCACACAGACAAAGTCATGATCCTGCCTCTATATCACTTCTGATCTTACTCTAGTTTCTGAACATTGAAAGGCTCCAAATAAAAAACAAAAAATAAAAAAATATGGCTGAAATTACAGATAACTACAAAACTGGGTTATCAGATTACAGAGCAAGAAAGTTTCATGAAATGTAAGCTAACGTGTAAATTCTCTCTTACTTTCAATGCCTATGCTTGTTGAAGGACGTCATTACTGCAAATGATTCATTAGAATGCTTTATTAATATTTAGACCTAGCACAGTTTTAACACTGTCACTGCACTTACTCAGGTTGTGATTCAGTACTGCTTGTGTATGGCTGCAGTGGCATACTTCAAATTTTGACATAACATGAATAGCCAACATTTAAAGAAAGCGACTATTAAAATCGCACCCACATACAGTCAGGAGGCTTTTGGCAGCTAATGTGCAGAATATTCAATCCAGTCATTAGTGGTGGCTTTAATTGAAACTGTAAAAATGACAGGACGTCTACAGGGTTTCAAAGCTCACAGTGGACCTTCCTTACTGCCTGAGTGCACACATTCTCCTGGGTCTTTGCTCTGGAGCTGTGCACTTTTCTGCTGGATTTCCAGCCGTGCACTTTGATTTTTCCAGACGTGACTCTTAGTCTGCTAGGTCAATGCACTGATGTGAATAAAATCAAGTGAGCGAGTCCCTGCAGTTTTCTGTTATGGACATCAAGGCTTATCCACATCTTCATCTCCATCAATGCAGATTGAATGAAACCGAACATTCCTAGTTGCATTCATTTTATGAAACAAATGATTACTTAGATACTGAGATATGACTTTCGTAATATTGTGAAAACTAGAAAGATGAGCTGTTTCATGCCACAGTGTTGTTGAATTCTCAATTCTGTATCAATTTTCTATCAATTTCTTTATTAATCGTCTATAACAGCTATTCTGACAATAGTTCCTGACTGCGAGGCAAATCACAGGTTTATATTAATGCAATCTTTCTAATATGTCTGCAAGATTGCATTCATATAAACCTGTGATTTATTTGTTTAGTTGGCTGTTTTATTATAAGAAGTCTCCAGTGGCAGATTTGAAACAGTAAAAACATGGAAAAGTCTTCACAAATGAAAGCTTTCCACTTTCATGGTAACATGCTGGATTTTTCTTTTTTCTTTTTATAATAACTTCAGAAGAGATAAAAATGTAGGTTGGTGAGGGAACAGCTGGTTATAGCTGTTTCATGGAATAAAATTAAAATTGTTAATGTTTGCAAACGCCTTAATTAAGAGAAATAAAACATTTCTGGATGTGCTGTTATTGTAAAGTAATCAACTTTGAATCATAGCACGCTGTTTCTGATTATTTTTCAGTCACATCATGCCTTGTCTTATTTTATTGCTTAAATAGCTTCCCTAAAACATTCCTTAAATATTTTAACCGGTTTTGCATAGGTATCTGAGTATCATATAATCAATAAAATGTGTCACTACAAATGAACCCCAGTTCCATAAAACAGAAATTCAGTAAAATTATCATAATTACCTTCACATTCTTTCAAATCTTTAGAATCAGTGACTGAAATATTGTTGGTTTATAGTAAAGTAAGGAAACCCATCTAAGCATTGTCTCAAACTGGTTTAACAAAGATCAGAGTGAATGCAAGCAATAAAAAAAAATCAGATGATTTAAGAGGCAGAAGAAAAGTGCAGTCCTTGAAAAATACAATTAAAATGACATTCCAAAAAAAAAAGATAGCAATATTGCAAAAGGATTAAAAGATAAAAATGGATGTTAATTAGAGTCTGAATTACAGTATATTAATACTTCACCAACAGGAGCTACATGTTCCTGTAAAAACGAGTTTTTAATTTATTTTCTAAGATGATTTTTTTTTTACTGATTTTCTTTTTTACTTTTTTTCCTCAAACAAAGGTAATCTGTAGAAAGTAACATATTATAAAATGTCAATAGCAAGCAAGATGTTTATGCATATTAATCCTAATAGGCAAAACCTCCTGAATGCTCCATGACTCAAAAAGTACTTTTGGTAAGTTATTCCTGCTGTCTAGCACCCGACAGTGAGTTAGTGGTTGCATAAAATAACATCATTTAATTAATGGAGCTTTCGTATACAATTTTAAAAGACATAATCAGCATCTGATTGACGCGACGTGCTCAGGTACCAAATCAGACGCCTGCCATTAGTAACTTGAATGCGACTGCAGTGCCAGCTTAAATGCGACTGCAGTGCCAGTCACGGATGCCAGGTTTCACTCATATAGATAAATTTTTGTGATACTTGACACTGTAACTCAAACTGGAGTAATACATTTTAATAACATAATATCAGTAAAGGCCAGAATTTATAAAAGTCTTGTTTTTTCCCTATGTATTATTGCTTGAGTGTCTAAAAAGCATCTAAAGGGATTTGGTATAAAATTGTGCTTCATAGACTGCCTCTCCACTTCACTACCACACCTCACTTGTCTTTAATATTAATAAAACAGGCCCTTGATGCTAATTGCTGTCTCAGTGAAGGGAAAACATTTGGTATGCAGACATCTTTCTGACCTGTTGCTGAAATGTGCTGATTCATTATTTAATGCCAATGATTCACTTGCAGCCCTACTGACCCGTGTGTGTTTTCTCAGCTTTGTCCCGAGAGAAATAAGCTGTAGGTAGGGGGAATAGAAGGAGATGAAAGATATATTGTTGGTTATTATTGTGTCTTTTGGTAAACAAATGAAGGTGTTCATTTGGTGCTTTAAAATACAGTTTAACTTCTCTAAACTTGTTTCACTTGTCATTTGTGTTTTTGCTTAACCTAGAGCAAAAAGTTGTGTGTATTGTCACAAATTACCATACTGTATAGTATCTGATAAAGAATGTGATACTAAAAGGTTTATAAATTTATAGGGAGACTTTCAGTGCAGCTAAATGGACATTTAACATTTACGTAGTGTGTCTTTCTATTCTAAAAAAACAACCCAAATATAGAAAAAGAGAGGATATGTAAAATATATTTTTGAAAAATACCAAAAACTTGTTTGGAAATAATTTTCATTTTATTAGGATAGTTTATCAGATCAATCATAATTTTTTTAGTCCTGCGTTCATCCAATTAAATGCTCTCTAGAGCACATATGTCCAGCACTCCATTGGTAAGTCTCGTTAGCAGTAAACATGATTCAACAGTGTGTTATTTACTGTCAGTCATCCCACACACTATTTCCATTTCCAACCATTCCTGAGTAGAGAAAAATAATTGGAGTTTATTCATTTAAAAAAATAAAAGTTGGAATTTGTGCAAGTTGATGGTTATGTGACAAGCACTTTTAAGAGGAGTGTTCAGTGCAGGAATGTTTTGCTACCTCAAACTGAATGAGAACACAGTTTCTGTTTTTGTACCCAGTCAAGACTTCTGCATTAGGAATAGTAGGAAAAATCATTTAATCTACCATTCAGACATGACAGATACCACCAAGTGATGATGCCCCCTGCAGCTCTATGTCAACCTCAGCACCGCTGACAGTCGAGGTTGGTTTGAATGTGTATGGCACAAAACCAAAAACACATGGCATATTATTGTCTAAAATACTGCCCTCGTTATAATCGACACACGTGGGTGAAGTAGGCAGTGAGAAATCCTCCACAACTGAAAAAAACAGGCTCTTGTTAAATTCTTTGCTGTTCTTCAAATTGAGCTAGTTTGCTAAGCTACTGTCAAGTTTGTTTAGATACAACGGGATCTCAAATGCAATTGGCTGTTGTGTAAATCATTCAAGCACTTCAACACACCATCATTCAATATACATTGACATACGGAATCAAATCAAGGCCCTCAATCAAATCAAGGGGACTTTAAATATATTGAACTGTCTGGAAGATAATGTCAGTGCTTCATTATTAGCTGACTTTAAGCCTGAAGTATTAAACTGTGTGTGTGTGTGTGTGTGTGTGTGTGTGTGTGTGTGTGTGTGTGTGTGTGTGTGTGTGGCATACTGTGCCTAATAACAAAACAAAACACAGGTGTGGGCCCCCACAGGCCAGCTGGAGCCTGCAGAGTGAATGATGAATTGCTTACATAAACATGAGCTGGATGGGGTAGACTCTTTCACACCACTGTCCCATGATACTCAGCTACAGGAAGCTCATCCTTTGCTAATCTGTGGTGTTTGAAAACTCTAATAGATGAAACATCATGTTAAAAAAAACCTTTACTGGCCAAACAAACAGTAACATTTATTTTTGTATACTCTTAATCCAGACAAAACAACAGACCAGTTCCAGTCAAAATAACAGGCTTGAGCTCCCTTCTCTCGTTTAGTGTTTAATGAAATTACCCTTGAGCTGCCCACTATCCACTGCTAAACCTTTCTGACACGATGGGGTCCGACGTACCCCTCAATGAGCTGTCACTCATGCGCAAGCATGGCATCATTCTGGCCGCTTCGGCGGTACTGACACAAATCAGCATATAAGCCACAGCCACAACATGGGATCCAAATAGAAAAGATATTGTCTATTAGTAATGGTCTGAATGCTGAATGCTGACAATATAGGGAACTAGTTCTCAAATAGGGATCCCAGGACATTCAGTGGTCTTTGAAAATGAGCCAGGGGACCTGTGATTTCTTTTATTTTACTTCATTGGCACAATCCAGCATTACCAAATTTTAATGTATTACTGAGTTCTTGTTATTATTATCCTGTTTGACTTGAATTTGTACAGGGATAAAACTCAATGGGGTGTGAAGTTATAGGAACAAAATGACGTGGCCTATCTTAAAATCCTACAGATTATGTTCTTATACGAACACATAAAAGAGTGTTTTGTTTTTCTTAAACCACAGCAATTATTACTCATTTATATTGATAGTCAATTTAATGTTGTGAAACATCTTCAAAACAGGTTAGTGCCTGTTATCGCTTACATTATAACAGCTATATACAGTCGTTCCCTAACCAGCATCTATCTTTTGTCATGTTACTTAAAAACTGTGGACACTTAACTGACAATCACGATGCTCTGACACTTGAGACTCATCCCATACATGTTAAATAAATGTCTCCTTACAGACAGCGTCAACATTTCAGGGATTATACATTTCCTTTTTTAAATAACAATACATTATCTGTTTATTAGCATTTGATTAAGTTCCTTGTCCACAATGTAAGTCCCTGTGAATAATTTGTTGCTAAAGAAACACTAATGTATTGAATTAAAGTGTATTAATGACCTGTGATTTGAATTAGAAAATGAATCAACAACTATTTCACCAGTCAGATAAAGAATTCATCAGTAATAGGATAAAAATGGATTTAATCCATACCTAAATATACAAGTACTTGCAAATAATTTCAATTTAGGTCTAATATTTTCTGTCAGGTATTTTTCAGGAATTACAAAAGCTCTATGGTTCCAAGAAAGATTAAAAAAATTCCTGAACACATTTAAATAATGAGTCTAATATTTAAAGAATAAAAAAATCTTGCTGATGAAGTTCATGTGAAGGTTTGGATTCTGTTTGCCTTTTCTGTTCAGTATTTGTCTAATTATCCCTAAGGCTCTAGTACACTGGGCTATAGCCTTACTTCATAAGTGTCAGGATGCCTTATGTAATGCTGAGTAAGCTGCCAGGTGCAATACAACTCTTCAATGGAGATAGGTTTAGATAGATTTCAGCAAAGAAAGTCTTAACCTTTACTCCGGGTACAACACAGGTTCCGTAACAAAACAGAAAAGGTGATAAGTTCTGCTTGTCGCAGCAAAAGTTCCTTTAGTAAGCATTTTTACTTGGAAAGTGGAATGTAATTTGCCTACAAACTAATTAAAGCTACAGCAATGTTCCTTAAGGTCTAATTATGTAGCTTAAATCATGTTAAAGCTACACTGTGTTCTCTTTTCAAGGTAATAAAACACATAGTAAATGTATATAAAATGTACAAGTTCTGCAACACGAAAAGCCAGAGTTCAGTCCCCTTTTTGTTCAAATGTAATATATGGAGCCTCTTACATTTCAGCTAATGAGATCATGAGTAAAGATCTCATCAGAAAAAAGAATAGGACCCAGACAGACTCGCTCATTCATCCCTATAGTGGTTTTTCAGTAGTCAGAATGAGCTGTTCAAAATTTATAGCTATGTGTGATAAATCATGAGTGATAGCACATATTTGCTAATATATTAGTAAGGATATCAAATTTATCCTACCTAATTTTTATGCTTTTTGTACAAAAGATACACACACACACACACCCAACCTTGAAAATTCAGAAGCACAGTCCATTATTCAGTCAGTAATTGTTTTGACATTTTCAAGCTTGGCATTAAGAATGTTGACCTTCAACTGCTGAAAATTTTACCACAAAAGTCAGAGCCTGTGACTGGCTGTAATATGGCAATGAGGACCTATAATGGCTTAGGGATAGTACTAATTTTAATAGATTTTAATAAATTTTAATTTCAATTACAGAAGCAGAGAAAAATATATTTTATCCTGATTTATTTTAAGATGAGACACTACAAGTACAGTAGTAATTATTTTGTGCCACGTTTCCTAATAGAATTTGTCAGCTCAGGCAATTAAACTTATATTGAAAAAATAATTACAGGCTTAACTAGACCATACTAAATTTACCTAAGCCTAATTAAACCCACTATGGATAGCAGTGTCACTACTAATAATTCACCTATTTTTGTTAAATCTGCTTAAGCTGCTGAAGTCCCCCGACATTCTAACTGTTAGAATTCCTAAGATTCGGTAATATTAACCTGCTTCATTCAAAATCCTGCATAAAGCCACAAAGAAGCTATAGCAGCAGCCATTATGGTCTAATGATGTCAAAATGTATCACATCAAAAAGATTTGGTGTCGTCCAAGGGGCACTAAGCCGTGTATATTGTTTCTTTACAGAAAATTTCTTCACCTCTGCTTTGCCCACACTGCCCTCAGCTTCTCATAAAGCACTGAGATTAGGGCAGCTCTCTGAGCCACTGTGGCTTCGTCCCACAGGACAAAATTTCAGCAGCTGAGCTTACATAAAGAGACAGGCAGCCAGCACACCACTCTGAGAGCAGCTTTGCAAACCGAGCAAGTCCATCCAAGAGCAGCTCACAGATTCATTTGAGCCCTCACGTCAAGCAGAGAAGAATGAAATGTGCTAAGGTTGGGATGAAATGTTAAAAGAAAAAAAATCATGTGTTATTCATGAGTCCTAAATACGAATCCAGTTAGAAAAGAGATGCTAGCATTAATGGTTGCAGTGATATTGTTGTAACGTTTATAATTAGTACCAAAATAATGTTCTTTATGGTTTCTAGTGTGTTTTATAATAACTTTTATAAATGTTCCAACGATGGCACCTGCAACTATTAACATTTTCAGTGATGTTGCTGGACCATTATGTAAAATTCTCTCTGAGCGTCCTTTAAATTAAATGTCTCCTTAGAGTTTAATTCCAGTTATGGAAAGAGAGAACAAGACATTTCATTCTGAGTAAATCCTGAGATGAGACGTTATACCTAGTCATTATTTTGTGACAAGTTTCATTAGAATTTGTCAGTTTCAAGCAATTAAACTTCTATTTTAAAATAATTACAGATACAGTGGCAGTGGTAGATAAGTGTTTAAAGCTTTGATTGGATGATAGTTTGTTCAAATTAAAGCACTGTTAAGTTTTCAATGCTAGTTCCATGAACAAGACTCTTAACCCTCAACATAGTGTTCACATTGATAAATGTAAAAATGTACTTTTGACATCTGTAGGTTGCTCTGAATATTTTTGTGTATGTACATTTATGTATCTAGAGATATAAAACTATTATATATTCTGTTCAGGTCAAAATGTCATATTCTACATTTTTACTGGAACAGTGGTAAAAAAATATCCAAGTATGGCACTTTGGTCAGTTTCTGATATTAACAAGAAAAGTGTAAAAAATATATAACATTTGTGTTGTAGTTTGGAAAACCCAGCTGCATGTCACTATGACTGAATTCTGGCAAACATACATAAATGATATTTATGTATGTTTATATAATTCCTCACTATATTGTGGGAATATTTTTTTTTATATTTTTTAATTTCCTGTGTAATCTTGGTTAGACAACGATCATGTTGGGTAAGGATTAATGTGTAGATAAATGCCTAAAACCTTGCTAGCTATGTGTTATTTCCTCACACAGTCAGTGTCAGGCTTTGATAGACTTTTAATTGTAAATCTTTAAATTTCCTTTTTCACTTTTAAAGGACTTTAAAATTCTATAACTTAGAACTGCATGGGGTTAAAATACATACAGAGGAAAACATTCATGTTCAGAAAAGATTGAGGTTTTTAGAATGTGTATAGGTCATAGGTTATGTTTAGGTCATTGTCAATATTTGACTATATCAAAGTCATATCTTCGTATTTACAAGGTTATAGATTTGGCCTCAAAGTACATGTATGATGTTAAAATTAAGTGCTAAAATGATTGGCTTTTCTTAACCAAATGTGTGCAGGATGATGCAGAAATAAAAGGACATTTTCATAATTGTGAAATATTGCTTAACTTATGAAGCCCAATGTCTTCTGGTATGTTGCATCCAGATGTTCATGTTACTGTTCCTTAGACACCGACAGTTTTCAGTCATTGTAAATTACGTACAGAATACACAGTGTCACACGCTATCACACTGCTATCAAAGAAGAGCTGGGAGCTAGAAGACCTGGTGGAGGCACCTCTAGTCTATGCTATAATTCATATTGATGGCTAGTAATGCTGTGGTGTCTCAGGAGAGAATCAGAGCCACTGAGCTCTTCTAGAAAAGGCGGCATTTTTCTGACAGGTGGAAAGCCGGCTCAGTCTGTGTTGGACTTAATCGAGGTGTGCTTTCAGCACAGCCTTTGCTCTCCATCCGTCCAAGCTTATTGATCTGCTGGCAGTTTTTCTGGAGCTTTTGCTATAGCAGAATTCTCTTTCCATATTCACACATTTTGGGTGCAGCCATTTTGTAGCAGAATAGTCCTTGGATTCACCATTGTTCACCAAAAATCCTCACAAAACACAGTATTCTGTACAAATAACAAATAATCTACATTTAAAAATATTAACATTAATTTGGTTTCTTTTTTTACCATAGGTCAAAAAAATTCTGTAGTTTTTGAGTTGCCGGTGTTCAACTATGAATTTATTTGTAATTTACACTCCAGAGTAGTGGTTTATGCCTCATAGAGTAGACACTCAAGGCTTATGGTAACAACTAATGGTGGCAGTTGTATTCAGTGTTTTATTACAAATTTTTCTATATTCTATATAATAAAATATAATTAGTAATATGGTTCATTCACAAGTAAAAGTTGTTTTTTTTAGTTTATTGAGGAGCATGAAAGTGGTAGTTTTAAAATACTACTTAATAATATCGATACACACAAGGATTACTGGATTATTTCATATTATGATATAAATATGAGCATCAGGCATGCGGCTCTTTGCCCGGTTTCATGCGGCTCTTACGTTCATATCAAAGTTTGTATTTGTGTCTTTTTAATATGCGTGTTCGCTTCGCTTGAGTTCAAAACGGTATTTTCGTCAAACGCGCATGTGAGTGGGATGAAAATACCTCAAAGTTTCCCAAGCCCAGCTAGCCTCTCATTGCAACAGATTAGCAATAAATCTGTATGCTAATTTTCATTTCAAAGATAAAAAATAAAAGATTGATAATAAGGTTTAGAAAAGGGTGAAAACATTAAGAGTTTTAATCCAAGGTTAAAGTTTTTAATCAATAATTTCTTAAACCTTATAGAAAATTTGTGCAAATTCAACTAAATTGAAATTAAATTCCTGTTGGATGACACCACACTAAGACAGTTTCTAGTGTATTGTATATGGCCTCAACTGTCACAAGATGGAAAAAGAGAGGACCAGCCTGTCACAGTATATATCACACTTGACTGCATTGGACCAGAGAGAGGCTGTGATAAACCCATCAGCCGTCACATCCCATCCTCTTTATGAACAAGTCCCTCTTTACTGTAAAGGTCAAAGTGATGCCTGGGTTAAAGAAATCAACCTTGGGGCTGGAATTCAACTCAAATCCATGAAGCTACTGTACTCTGTTTGGTCAAGGGCAGAACTCATACAACTACGATGATCATGTTCATTTATTTATATAACTATTTCAGTATCAATTTAATCTAGAATAAAGTATAAACGCAACACTGACAGAATAGGTGGTACTATGATTTCTACCTTTATTTATTTTTCTCTATATTTTCCTTCTCCACATGTCCACAATATAAAATATTCCTGGTGCAGGTTCTGTTGTGATGATCGCTGCTACAGTCATCCCAGTGGTAGATTTATGTTTTTTTATGCATCTATAAATGGCCTTCAGCCTAAGATAAGTAAAAATATCTTAGAAAAGAGATATATTCAATGTTGTCAAGACATTTATAAAAGATAAGATTATTAAACTGCTTTCTATAAATTCTTTTGAATCACAAGCTTGAAATAGTCTCATAATTTTTTGCAGTCTAATTCAGTGGAACCAAAAACATCACCATCAGCATGATGCAAAAAAATCTGAAATGATTTCATTTTAGACCAGACTGTAGATTTATACAAGCTGTTGTTGTCTGTTGTATTTGGTGATTACACACTTGTATGAAACACTTTCCTGACTTAGGTTCCAATAGGGCTATATTGTTGTATTTATTGGAGTCCTTACTTAACATTATACTGAATTGCAGATCTTTCTTCGAGTGTTTGTGTGTGTCTGTGTGCATAATAATGTCACACTTACGCTTAATCTATGACTCTGCTATAAGGCTAAACCCTCATGATGAGGTACTGATGGTGAGATTCAGCTGTGTGTACAATTTTGTCAAACTGTATCCTGAATATTCTATCATTAAGCGGCTTGACAGTGGCTCATTTCATGTGCTAAATATAATGAGATCATGTTGGTTGTCAATTTTTTTATTAGTCCTTTATTAGCCCTGTAGATTGTTCTTGAGTAAATTAAAGTTAAATACTTCTGACATCACCAGCAGTTTGTGCTTCCAAACTATATATATATATATATATAAAACCATGAAGAAACGATAACAGCAGCCATTATGGTCTAATGATGTCAAAATGTATCACATCAGAAAGATTTGGTGTCATCTAAGAGGCACTAATATATATTCTACTGATATACAATATATATAGATTTCTATTTATTGATCTATTTTTGTTTCCTATAGTTTGACACTTCATTGATGTACTCCATCAGCAGCAAGAACATTTTAGCAACACAAGAAAGAATTTTATTTAATGTAATAAGCACTCTTTACACTCCGTCTCTATTACAGGCAATAGGTGTTATAAGTAAACCTCAGGCAGGATTTAAAAGGCTAGCCTGGGGCACTGAGGCAATGAGATCGATCAGCACCTTCTATGTGTGCTTATACAGTCCACAGCTTGTCTGGAAGGAAAAAAAAGATAAGGCTCAACAATGGAAGATGATGAAGAGATTGCAGAGGAAAAACAATTTCAAGAGTTTAAAAGTCAGACTGAATGGGGCTATTGTCAAAGATCATGCTGGCAGAGTGGTATTGAGTGCAGCAATTCTGCTGATCAATCTGCACGGAACAACCACAGCCTTCACCTAAGGCTTTCTCCTCCTCCTTCAACAATGAATACTGTGATGATGAAATGGAGCCAAACAATTCTCAACGTTTATGGGGAAAAAATGAATGTCATACAAAAACATGTAGGACAATGGCATGCAATATATACGTCTTTAGTTTGGGTTTTGTAGGTGCATTGGAAAAGCACTGACTCCAGATGCACAGCATTCTGCAGAAATTACTGTTGGCAACATTCACAGCTAACATTCCAGCTGACATATAACACTCTTGTGTTTTCCAGAAAGTTCTAGAGATTAAAATATTTATTCAGTAAAAAACTCTATAAGATATATCTGTAAATTTTTTAAAAAGACAGCAATGTTTTCAGAAGGGAACAACGTCAGTCAGTTTGCAGTGTACAGTATAATCATTTACATCACCTATGACTTTCAAAATTCGGATTAAAATGCAACAAACTTTTTTTTTACAAACTTATAATGATGTCATAATAACCAGAAACAGTGTAAGAGATTTGATGGAAATGTCATCCTCAAAAATATCTTTCTGAAACCGCTCCTCCGACTAATTAATTTTTAATTTTGAACATGATTATTATTCTAAGTCAGTCATTAAAATTCACACCTGTTTGGAAAGACTATAAAACATCCAGTAGAATATTTTTCCTTCTATTGGCTGTTCCGATTAGAGGTCACCACAGTGGATCATTGATCTACATATTTGATTTGCTACAGGTTTTTTATCTGGGCTTGTGATTGGCACTGAGACTCAACTGAGAGATGACCAGTAGAAATAACCTCTTGTAATATATATTCTGTCTGAATTGGCATGTTGGTAAGGATTCTATTATATCTTGGGGAAAGGGGATTTCTGCTTTCTTTTCTTCAGTATAAAGACAACCCAAGAAATGCTCTTTCCTGTTGTCTCTTTCCAAAATGAAAACAAAACCAATTTATTGAGTAGAATTCACTGCACTTTCAGCTAGCAAAATATATACTCTGTGTTCGCTTTGTTCTAGTTGTAATCAAGCCGTTGTGTTTTGATTTCTATTCTGGTTTTGATTTCTGATCTTGCCTACTTAATGTAGTTTCTTGCTCATCTGACCTACACCACTTTAATAAAGTCTATATATATATTCTATAAAGTATATATATATATATATATATTCACTTCCATCCACCTGCCTTCTTGAGAATCTTTTTTTTCTTTTCTCTAACACATTTTATTTTTATAAAAATATATGACCCTGCAAGAAAAGAACAGAATAATGATTCTTGTTAAAGGAATTTTATTAGTATTACTTACAAAAAGATCCTGACTTTCTGAGTTTGGGCTGCTAATTTCAGAAAATATACTTCAATGCAGACAGATAAAGGTTCATATGTCACTGTAAAATGCTTTATTTCACCATGAAACACCTAAGAATTCTTCCCTCAGTGTCAATCGTGTGATTATTTTAGCGCGTAATTTCATGTAGTTAATAGATGACAATGACTTTGTAAGTGCAGGTAAGTGCAGGTAAGTATAGAACAGCTTGGGCAGTATTGGCAGCTGAAAGCTTTGTATGAATGCAGTTATTTGAATATGTTATAGTTTTTATAATACAAATGTACACAGGGAAATCTAAGTTGGATGTGCCATATAACCAGTGATATTGCGGAAATGAAGTTTTCAGAGAACTGACCTGGGTAAGTGTTCAGGACACTTTCTGTGTAACATGATTTTTAAGTTTATGAACTGTTTATTGTTGGGGTATTTACTATTAATGGAATGGCTGTTTACTCTTGTTTCTATGTAACAAAAATCAACTTGATGTTAAATGTAAATAGATAAAATGTATTATGTCATTTTTTTTAATTACTAAAAACAATTGTAATCATCTACAAACTGCTGTGATGTAAGATGAATAAAACACATGCAACATCATGTTTTTTTTACTCAATGTTCTTACATAGCATCCCAAAGTATCAAAATACCCATTCAATACTATATTATATAATATATATAAAAATGTTCAAACTCACCCACAAGAGAGTTTTGTACTAAATTATTAAACATGTGCAGTCAGAGAAATCAGATAAATCAGGAATCAATCTAGAAAAAAAGCCTCACTAGAGTCCAGGGTAAGTAAAGTATTGGTTATATAACAGTGTTTGCAGAGTCAGTAGAGTCAAGAGTAATTCTTCTAAACTTGGGAGAAATTGCATTTCTTCAGCAGTAGGCAGATGGAACTTTATGAATAAGTCATTAGCAAGTTTCTGGTTGCGGTTGCTTGGGTAAAGAAACACATTCGAGCCACAGTTGGGGGGTGAGTAGCTGGGGGGCAATGCAGGGGAACCAATGTACTAGAGAACTACATTCAGCCAGCATTTACTAAGCCCAGCTGAGAATCTTCTGTAGAGGAATGGTTTGTTGTGGTCTCCAAGTGAATAAATAAAAAAATCTCCCACCAGTGAGGCAGAGTTCACCATGAACGCAATACAGTCGAGCAACCTGATAAATACCAAATGCAGTTTTTCGAGAAGTATACACACTCTACACACAGTGATGGGAAAAATAAATGTTTGTGTTTGAGGCTCAATTTGCAGAAGCTGCAAAGGTTCATTTTCATTATGTAGAAAATGATTGCTTCCAATTGTCTAAATAGCTCTTCCCCTGAATGGTAGATTATTTCTGAACCACAAAACATTCTGTCAATGAGTTATTCCCTAAAACCCCACAGAGCTATATCAAGTAATAGACTGAATAAAGGAAAGACTTTTTTTAAATCAAATGTTGTAGCAAGCAGTCTGGCATTTTCACACCGCAGTCATTCATGCTCCTTATTTTTTAATTTATTCAGTAAATACACAGCTATACATTTGTACTCACACTGTGCTTGTCCATGTTACAGCATACACAACAATTTCAACCTCCCTCAACCTCTACACTGTAAACAGTTACAAAATTAGGAACAGGTAATTATGCATTTGCATATGATTCAAAACCCAGTATCAAAGGGATTTCCATACAAATCTAACCTACATCTATCTATTGCCTAATTTGCTTGTTTCTGGACTCATGCCCTTTGAGAAGCAGGTCACATAAACATTATAGCTAATGAAAAGATTGCATCGGCAGGTTTCACGCCATGACATTTAGAGAGAAAGAACAGCTCTCCTCGGAAACCCAAGATTCCATAAAAAGCAATTTGCATGCCATTAAAAGATGATTAATGCACAGATTACAGTTAAATGAATGGTGTTGTGTAAATCTGAAGTAAAAGATGCCCTGTGTCTGAACTGGAGATAAAATGAAGGGATGAGTTAAGCAAGCAGAATATCAGCTTAAATTTGAAAATATTTATCTCTATGATGGGAGGAATATAAATAAATAGACTTTTATGAATGGTCTTTGAGACACTAGTGGACTATAGAGTTAATTACAGGTATGAATATTATCTTAAACAGGATTTGGTTAAAAATTACTATTAGAAAACAAAAAATAGAGAAACAATAATGGCTTATCAGTGTGTGTGCCCTGCGATGGGTTGGCACTCCGTCCAGGGTGTATCCTGCCTTGATGCCCGATGACGCCTGAGATCACAGGCACAGGCTCCCCGTGACCCATGACCCCGTGACCGCTTATCCGAGATAGTTCGGATAAGCGGTAGAAAATGAGTGAGTGAGTGAGTGAGTGAGTGAGTGAGTAATGGCTTATCTCACTTTTTTACATCACTAAGTGAAAATGTTGCCAAATAAATCTTTTTTTGTCCTTTATAAGTTAGTTCTTAGAAATCTATTAAGTCATTTCTTACTAAATTTGCATACTTCATTATTTTTGATTGTACACTTTCCAAGCTTGGCTCCATAATGGGGTTACAAAAGCCATGTAACTCTTACAAATGTTCAAAATGTTCCTCAAATGTTCCCCCAGCCGGGGTTAAAATTGGGGTTTGGAACAATTATAAACCGGGTTTAAGCATAGTGCAAAAAGCCATATCCCAAAGAATTAGCCCAATCCTGATGTAAACCTCTAGTGCCTTGTATATATTTTTACTGTAGCAAGCTTCCAAAAAAAACCAAAAACTGCACCTCTTATTAACATCTGTATTTGTATCCATTCAGGACACGTATTCAGATATGTTCAATCCAAATGATTCATTCACATTCAGTTACATCCCAAGACTGCATATTATACATGCAGCCTCAGAGCTCTGTGCCCTTTTTAAGAACTAATACATCATCACCGGTCATGATCTTGGCATTTCTTCCCCCATTACCCTGAAAAAGAGCTGTATTTCCCAATAAACCTTTGAATTGTACATAATTCCCATAAACTCTGTAAAGATCCTACAGTAAATGTACTGCTGTACACACTACAGTATTATAATATTAATACCCTAAGACTACTATACTTAGATTTTCAGTTATTAAATTCAAGTTGCCTTATTTAGGACTTTTCCAGGAGCACTGTAAAATCTCAGTTTTAATTTTAACCTGGTCAGAAGGTGTAGAGTAAATGTTTATTACAGCAGTGAGAGCTGCTGTAATACAAATCCCTGGTTTATATTAAGGTTCATTCATTACTATATAAATCATTCACCGGGACTAGTTTGGTGAACCCTCTAAAGTAGTTTAAAACGATAATGACATGTAATGCTATTGCTCTTGAGAGGACATAGAGATAGGTGACCGTTTCCATCCCTTCATCCAATTCTGTGCTGATTATCCAACATGGGGCCACAGGAAGCATATGGAGCCACAGGAAGCATAGAACACAAGGTAGGCGACACCCTGGACAGAATGTCAACCCTTCAAAGGGCACAGCAGCAAAATTCTATGCCCAATCACGCCCTACAATCATTTTAGGGATGCCAGTGTTTTTAGACTGGAGGAGGAAAATGGAGAGAAAACCCCTGAAGCACAGGGAAAACATGCAAACCTGTGCACACACAGGACGGAGACAAGAATCAAACCCCCAACCCCAGAGGGAGGGAACGATGAAGATGTGCTAAACACTAAGCCTCCATTCTCATGTGACTGTTTCCACTGCTATAATTTAAAATTTAGCTAAGAGTAACTTGTTTTGCATCCATACTACAACATTAAATGTAGCTATAAATGGACAAAAAATATTTTTTTCCTTGGATCTGTAAACATTATTCATTTGCTGTGGTATAAGTAAAATAAAACCCTCCAAAAAAAGTCATCAAATTCTGTGTAAAGCAGCGATGTCCAATCTTATCCGGAAAGGGCCGGTATGGTGCCGGTTTTCATTCCAACCAAACCAGAAGTCACGCCAGAGTCTACTAAAAGCCAATAACAACTGATTAAACAGGTGGAAACAGGTGTGGCTTCTGCTTGTTTGGAATGAAAACCTGCACCCACACCGGCCCTTTGTGGATAAGATTGGACACCGCTGGTGTAAAGCATGTGCTGTGTTATAGCTTTTATTAGTGAGACATAAAACCCCAGATCAGACTTTACACTATATACAATCACTAGTTGCCAGACCTTTTATTTTATATGTATGTACTGTGTACATAACTGATCAAATAAAACTGAATGATAAAACCATTATTTTTCATGTTCTATACTGTTATGAAATGCTCCAGCACTTCAAATGAACGTTCAGTGAACCACCTCCAAGACTGTGCGTCAAACAAAATAGCCAAATGCTTTTTTCCACTTCTTCTCAAACCCTGTTCTCTCTGCAGAGCTAAAACGAAACAGTGGTAAAATTCCTCACCAACTGTTTGTTCTAAATCAAGATGTCTCCTTTGCAGATGTTGAGTGGAACTCAGTGAACAGCTGCTTTGCGTTTTTGTAATCGCGGCGCGGTCACAGGTCAGCTTTGATGTTGGCTTAAACTATCACCTGTATTTCACTGATATTTACTACACGGCTCTGCTTGAATTGCTGTGAGGTACAGAGAATTCCATTCCCTGCCTTTAATATGGCCCATGAGCCTTGTCTTAATGGTGAGTGAGGCTACTTGGCTTAAAAATTCAGAGTTAAAGCATGAGATTGTAAATGTAAACACCGTCCATTAAAGATGCAGGAAGGTCGCAATTTCTCACTACATTGACCTGTACCGTTCAGGAATATTTGACAAAGAAACAATGAAATCATGGTAACGTTTTTAAAGATTTTTCCATCACATCATAGTTGCGGATAAATATATAGATACTTATTTGGCGCCTTGAAAATGTTTAGACATTGTCTGATGTTTTATGCCTTAATTAAGCTAAAATCTTTTAATTGCCTCTCACTTACTCGCTCTTTAGTCACAGGAGGCAACATGTCACATTTTCCATTAAAACCAGAAAAAAGGATGGCTTACCTGTAAACAAACACCATGGCCACAGCAAGCAAGTGGAGTCATGGAAAAGAGAGATATAATACTGTTAGAAACTTATTGCTTCAGCTACAGAAATAAATGACACTCATATGACGAAAATGTGCCACAATAAGACCATTTCATTATAATTTCACTATAATTTGTTTTCAGCTCTAGGTGGTGCAATGAAGTTCAGACCTTTCGTAGAAACATTTTCTAGGAGAATAACCTGCTTATTTTAATCTGACCACTTTAATGCCACACAAACCTGCATCTTTTTTTTTTAAGGGCAAGGTTATAATCTGTAAGTAAGCACTATTTGGCAAAATTGCTTTGTTCTCTGGTGTGTTAAAGTTATTACTGGATCATATTAACCTTTATACCATCACAAATCAGAAGACCCTGCTTTCATGATTGCATTTCTATGAGATCTTTAAAAAGTCAGCTACCAAAGCATCAGTTCTAATGCGCATTTTAAAGAGAACAGCAACAACAGCCTCTATCTGCCTCTATTACTGCAACTGTTTAACCTTGTCATGCAGGACAGATTTATATGAAATGTCCCATTAACTCTGACTTTTGAACTCATTTTTAAATTGCAAATGAATTATAAATTAGTACTTGTCAACTCTGCACAGGATCTGTTCATTGAGTGCTAAGAGAATAAGAGATTACAATGCATCCTAAGTGATCCTGAGGAGTTTCATCGAAAGGAGATGAGATGAGAGATGATATGAGATGATACGAGATACCTTTATTAATCCCCCTAAATTATTAAAGGCACATTTCATCTCATTCCATATCATATCATCTCTAATCTCATCTCTCATCTCAGTTGCCCAATTTTGATAAAATTCAAGTTGACACGGCAGTGCAAGTTAGAGGAGTAACATAAAAGAAAAATCTATACGACAATAAATAATATAAAATAAAAAAAATGTATATGGTAAATAGAAGTAATAAAAATAAAAGAAAACAATGTATATGTACATATGCTAGAGGTGTGCGTGTGTGTGTGTGTGTGTGTGTGGGGGGGGGGGGGGGTAATGTGTCTCCTGATATACGTGTGCAATGTCTGTGCAATGACAATTAACTGTCGAGTGTGTGTGTTTGTGACACTCAGTGGTATAAGAGGTACAGGGCACTGTTGCAATGTGGAAGCTGATGTCTGATGGCATGAAAGATCCCTCTGAGACAGATAGCCAGTTGCATACAAATGCAGATAAATGCATCTACTGTATGTGTCTTGAATGCATCACTAATCAGGACATGTGATCAGACTTTAAAAAGACCAGGTCAGCAATAACAGCTACGTTTCCATAGAAATACACTACTCCATTTTACCACGTTTGCTTAAATAACTTCTTGTAGTGTTAAATAGAGGGTCCATTTACTACATTTTAATTGTTTTCCCACAATATTTTGTGCAGATCTTTGTTTTCCCATCAAAAATCAAAATGGGAACAAGGCGATATCAGTGACCTTGACTATGACGTGGTTGTTGGGCCCAGATAGGCTGGTTTGAGTATTTTAGAAACGGCTGAGCTTGTATTATTTTCACAGACAGCAGTACATAGAGTTGTGAAAAAAAAATACAAAATGAGCATCAGTTGCTGAGAGAGGTCAGAGGAGAAGACAGATTTTTTCAAGCTGACAGAAAGGCCATGGTAACTGCGACCCACTGTAGCCTCAAATTCTTGTTCTTGGCTGACATGAGTGGAACAAGATGTGGTCTTCTACTGCTGTACTATCCCCATTTGTCTCAAGGATTGACGTCTTTGTGAGATTCTTGTCATCTCACAAGAGTTTTAAAGAGTGGTTATTTAAGATATTGTAGCCCTTTTCATTCTGATGTTTCATGTGAACACAAACTGAACTCTTGGTGTGTATCTGCATGAATTTAAGTATTGCACAGCTGATACTTTACACCTATTAAAGTGGCCAGTGAGTGTATTCATAGGCAGATATTAGAACCAAATCACAAAATTGATTTAAGGTTGTTGACATCAATACTTGGTGCAGTCCACTTGTAAATGTATCACCTAAGAAGTGTTTTACTTTCAGGCCTGAACAGGCTGTTAGTTGGTATGATTGACATTTTAACCACTTCTACACTATGCATGTAAAGCATTCCCAATAATGTTCACCAGTGCATCATGATATAATCAATCATTTTAATATAAATTTACTGTCAGTTCAATAAATTACAGATAACTGTGTAAGTTAAACCATCACAGCGACAGTACTTGCTCACACGTTAAAATGTTAAATGGACTTGAATGGCTAGTCCTGATAAATAAAATAATATTTATTTTATAAGGCTAATGCACTTTCTGGCAGATCCACTGTCAGCTTTTCAGCCCTGATATAAAGTGACAGAGCAAGCAGCTGTCATGGGAAAGGTCCCAATCCTCGAGCCAAATCTCCTCTTTGCAACCTTGAGGTGTCAAAAGCAGGCAAATATATGATCTGCACCGGTCTAGTTCAAAATCTGCTGAGATCAGAGAGAAAAGTAAAACTTTAGATGATTCCATACAACAAGGAAGTCTCAAAGAAATAGACAGAAGATGGGAGGGAAGACAAGAAGGAGAAAGCAACCAATCCTCCATCTCTATCAGCTCTATCAGTGTCATTCTATCAGTTACTGTGCTGAGTGTGGGGCATTTCAGTATTGCGCACTTCCTGTCATTCGTCACAAAGGCTGAATGTACAAAAGGGTGGGATATTCAGATCAATTATTTCAAACAGGGCTGCAATTAAGATGTGCGTAAACAGAGAGCTGAGATGACAACGGTGAGTATGCGTAGCTGCTCTGACTCCACTAAGAAAAACTGCAAATGGAAGTGATAATTAGTTACAGGCCCATTCATTAAAATGTCATGTTAGGTAAAAACTTGTGCTATTATAGGAAAATAATCAATGATGTGTTCATTGATTATTTTCCTATAATAGCACAAGTTTTTACCTAACGTTTTTCAGATTTGAAGTGTTTTATTCTACTTATAGCATAACAATGCATTTAAAAATGCTATATATTATTATTTATTAAATGCTCCGCATCATAGATTTTATTATTTAGTTTGATTTACGTTTACGTTTATGGGATTTGGCAGAAGCCCTTATCCAGAGCGATGCACAACAGTGCTTTTAAGTTTATTGATGAATACATTAACACTGGTTCACTAGGTTACAGACTTAGGATGACATTTTATATAAACATATAACAATGAGGGAAAACGTGCTAGTACGGGTGTTTCAGGAAGAGGTTGGTCTTTACTTGTCGTTTGAAGTTAGCCAGTGACTCAGCTGTTCGTACATCTAGGGGAAGTTTATTCCACCACCTCAATGCCAGAACAGAAAAGAGTCTAGCTGTATACCTACCTCTAACCCTGAATCTGGTACATGCAGCTACTGGAAGCCAGTGGATGGAGCGCAGCAGCGAGGTGGTGTGTGAGAACTTCATGCAGTCATGCAGCTGCATTTTGGATCATTTGCAGAAGACAAATTGCATTTATAGTTAGACCTGACAGCAGTGAGTTCCTGTAGTGTTGAAATGACAAGATACTGAGCATGTACCTCAGTCTCTTGAAAATATGGCCAAATTCTTCTGATGTTGCAGAGAGGAATCCGACATAATCATGTCAAATTAGCAACATGAGAGGATAAGGACAGTTGATTATTCATGGTTACCACAAGGTAGTGAGCTGTGACTGAAGGGGATATCAGATCGTTGTGCAGGGATGTTCCAAGATCCTGACCTGGGGATGAATCACCTGGGATGATCAGCAGTTTAGTTTTGCTGGGGTTGAGTTTCAGTTTTGCTAAGATTAAATGATGTGTAATGACATAAAAGCTAGTCAATCTGTCACAAAACTCTAGTTTTTTCTTCTTAAACAGTCTATGGCTTATAAATAAAAGCTCGTCACTTGACTAATAAACCCAATGAAGACTTTCCCTAAAGTTCTGTAACTGGAGACTCCTTCCAAAAAAATGCCACCTCACTAAAAATCACATCATCAATTACACACATTGTTAAAATTCCACCTCTTTGTAGCATAAAAGTCCTTTTGCGAATTGTTATTGTAGATTTGCTCTGATGCTACAGAAAATCATTTGAACAACGTCTGACTAATCAGAATTGAGAATTCAACAGTGCAGTTGTATAAATTAGAAATATAAAATAAGGACTCAGATTCAGGAATCTGTTGGCTTTCAGTGTCAGATGTTTGTTTCCCTCTTTGTTGGGAATTTTAGTGGTTAAAGATAACAGATTGAATTTATAGATCATAATGAACAAGCACTTGGAGCATCTCCGAGAGCAGAAATGGGTTTGATGTTTACTCTGAAGATAGAAACATGTGTGAAAGAAGAATCTAAACAGATGTTTATGTGGTAGCCTAGTGCTTAAGGTGATGGATTACTAATTGGAAGGTTATGAGTTCAATTCCCATGTCCACCAGGCTGCCCCTGCTGGGCCCTGTGCAAGGCCCTTAGTGCTCAGTTGTATAAAGTGAGATTGAAAAATGTAAGTTGCTCTGGAAAAGGGTGTCTGATTTATGCTTGAAATGTAAGCACATTCTTAAAGCAGTGAATATATACTTTCATATAAGCAATTAAGCACCACTGTGGTGTGACATGACAGAGAAATTCAGTGGTGAACATGTCAAAGCCAAATGCTAGCAAAAAAGTTCCAAAACTACAAATGTTTCTGCAACATCTTTTGCAAACTTTTACAATCATTATATTATAAATATGTTATAAAACATTCTCAGAAACACCCAGAGAACTAGACAGAGTTTCTGGGTACAAGAGGTCCTAAAATTGTTAACCATAACACAGGAAACCCAGCTGGGATTTCAGTGTAATTTAGTTCTGTCTTGATGCTTACCATTTTTTTAAAAAATTCAAAATAATTGGAGCAGTTTGGAGTTTTTTTCACACAATTAAACCCTGAAACATTGGAGACTGTAAAAGGGTTAGGAAAATGCTAACTTTTCTTGTGACTTAATTTGTATGAACCTGAACAAAATCCCACTACATCACACACCTGTTCAAATTGAGTTACAGGGTATTAGTGTAGTTTTTAATACATCCAGCTGCCTTACAGATAGGACTCGCTAAATAAAGACAGGCTTGAAATCTTATTATGAGAATAAGCGAGTTAATACATAAAGAATGAGAAATAAAAAAGTTAAAATATGCCAATGTCCTGTCAGCAAGTGCAAGTGAAATTAACAGAATGACAAAAACATTATATAACTTTCTTGCACTGAGCCATCTGTAATATAGTGCAGCTTAACTAGACAGCACTGAAATCCATGTTTCTATTTTTAACATGCAGCTGTGAGCAGTAAATAGTCAGAAAATAAGATTTGTTCCTGTCATGTCAGGTGGATACGAGCGGGCTGCGGTGTATTTCACAAATTCCTGAAGTACAATATGTTAGTCCACCTGTCCCTGCTGTAACTATCTGTCAATAAATAAACCCCAATCCAGTTAATGCCTCTACAGTACCTGCCACCTGTGGAAGTTAGTGAGTTACAATCTTTAGACGAAGGAATGAGTGAAAAGACCAGGCCTAGTATTCATTAAGAGTCTATGAATGAATGATCTCAGAGAGTTCGTAATTTAGCTTAAAACTAGGAAGAGTGATTCAGGACCAATAAGCAACTCTGAGCAAGGAAAATACAAAAGATTTTATCTTATAGAGGAGGCGGGGCTTAACTGTTAATAGGTATGACACATTCTTTTGAAGACTGTGATTGTCCAATAAAAAAATGAGTGCTTTTAAAATCTGGTCTACTATAAACCTTCACTTTATCTCTATGTTGACATTTGAGGCTATATCATGTAGGGATTAGGTTCATTACCGTTCATATTACAGATGTGGTAACATCTGTATGTTTCAAAGGTAATAAATGTAATGTAAATGTAGACGTAAACATCTCTGACACACCATATATATATATATATATATATATATATATATATATATATATATATATATATATATATATTGGTAAATATATCTTTCAGCCTTTTTCTCAAAAGCCTCTTAAATATCCTCATCACTACTCCTAAGACTTTTCGATCTTAAGAGCCCAAAAGATGTTTTGTGAATAACTTTTACCTTTACTAGGATCTTTTCAGGGCAAACACCAACATTTCTAGGAACTGTTTGCACAGGTTTGTATGGAAGAATCTTCTGAAGGACTGTAAGAGCAATGCTGAGAGAAATGCTTACTCCAGAGATAAAGACAAATTAGAAATTCATTAACTAGAAGCCGCATGCTTTGGCTGCATGCAACCTGTTCCACTAGGCTAAAAAGTGGCAGCTAATGTAATATAACGAGACAGTTAGCTAGTTAAGTGAGTTAGTATTAGGACTGAAGGAAAGAAATAAGTGTATGATTGTCAATAGCAAAAAAAAATAGCTGTTGATGTTTCGAGTATGAGCTTTGAATCGAATCGTGTCTGTTTTTTTCTAGATATGTTTACCTGTTAATTAACTGCCTGTTGTTTGTGCTAGCAGGAAAGCATCATGAGGCTTTGCCATCATCATCTGCCATTCTTGCATCTTAAATAATTCGGCTAGTTAAATCTTTTCTACTGACAAATTGAGATGTGTAGTGCAGCAAAGATTCGGTGAGATTCGTAAACACAAAGCATGTGCTGTAGTTTATTAGCCCTCAAAGGTGTGTCACACCACTATGAATTGAATTCATCTTAAAGTTAAAGTACATAATTCATCAAATAAAAAGTCTGAGGTTTTTTTTAAAGTCAATAAAAGTGTAGCTGGATGTTGAACTAGAACTACAGGAAAAAAAAAAGCTTAGACATGAAATTCATGATTTGTTCACCCCTGTACTGAATTACATAACCTCAAAACAGAACCAAATTGAAGAAAATAAGATTCAGTTACATCAGAATTCCTTTGGGTTTTATGGAAGACTGAACGTGACAAAAAAACATTTCTGGAGGTGTGTTTTGCCTCGAGTGACCACTAAAAGATCTCTTTTATATTGCTTAAAACCCAGAGGCTTTTCAAACACTGCAGAACAACTTTAAGATTTAAAAAAATATATAGATGTACCTAGAAAGGATGTAAAACTTTATGAAGTTCCTCTATCTGCACTTCCATGAACAGTTCTGTTGTTATATGATCTGAATTATGACAGAGATCAATCTAAATTTGTCTGTTTAATACAAACAGCTCTTTACAGGACAGCACAAAAAAATCTAAATACATTTTATTTGATTCTAGTTTTCCATTGATTACCTGCATCTAATGAAGTAAACATTTGCCAAATGGCACACAGCTGCCACAGGTCACGGTGATGCAATTCTCCCCACACCGTCAATTGAGCACTGAGCTAAAGCAGGACAGCCAGCGGTCATTTTGACAGTCTGCCAAGTCGTATCGGCTTAAAACATGCACATCTGTGTTGACACTGCATTTGGGAAGTCCTGGTATTACTGACACGTGTTTCTTTGCCCAGCCTCACAATATCACTCTCGTGTCATATTGACTGTGGGTGGACAGGCATCGACAGCCAGCGTGTGGGCATGCACACAACCCTGAGAGTGGGCACAGAGGGGAACAGGAGCTAACCTGAATGTAGTAGAGAATATACAAATGCTTACACTAGCAGATGAAGATTTCTCTGTAAGAGCAGAAGCGAGCTGCTCACGAAACCGAATGTTACACAAGATTATATAATTGATGGTGGACCAAATCATACAAAAAAGAAATACATAAATAAATATAGGTGTATATAAAAATATGGAAAAGCTATTGGACACAGAGTTGCCAGGTCTGTGTGAAAAAATTCTAGTCTACATTTATAACGGCAGTATTAAAATCGTGTAGTTCATTCAACTCTTAACATTTGATACTGTATTTTTCATCCTAGTTTGTGGATGAAGCTGCGTTTCTAGTTCATCATGTATAATATTAGGGTGTGCTGGATCAAGCAGAATATAAGCAGAAAAATAGTGGTGGATGCCATACTGATAATCAAACCAAATTTGCAGTGATTCATGTGACATTTACACACACCTAATGAGTATCTCTCTCTCTCCCTCCCTCTCTGCCTCCCCCTCCCTCTCTCTGTCTCTCCCTTTCTCTCTCCCTCCCTCTCTCTCAGTCTCAGTCTGCTGAAAACGGCCCCATGTGGACAGCCTGGAGACACACAGCATTGCTGTGGAAAGCAGCAATGTGATACCACAGAGGTTGCTTGTACGCTCTGGTCTCTATCATTGAACATTGGAAGGCTTCATCAGAAACAAATTTATATTAAAACTATAATGGATTCGGAAATTATGGATGCTCAAACTTATAATTTGCTCAAAAGCTCCTGATTACACAAATGCACTTGACTATACAGTGTACAGTTATAGCAAAGGAAATGATTTATAATGGCAGGCAACTCTCTGGTGTTGCCCAGATGAGGACGGATTTTCTTTTCAGCTTGGTTTATCTCAAGGTTTCTTCTTCATATTGCCTCTGTGTCTGTCTTGGTCATAAGGATAAGAATAAATGTTAATTTTAAACTTTAGAATTTCTATTCAGGATTTTTATATTTCTGTAAAGTTGTTTGCGACAATGTCCATTGTTAAAAGCAATTGTCAGTTCATGCAGCACTACAATGACAAACTACTAGACTTGAATGAGTTTCACTAAATGCTTGCCTTATTTTTATAGATCTACTGTATTACATATAATTTATATTGTATACAGTACATCTTTCTTTTGGTTAATTTTTTAAATGACTCTTGATTTTAGGTCCCAGTATATTGCAGCTGACAGAAAAGAAAGCCCTATTCTATGTCTTCAGCATTTTCCATCCTCTGATTTTTACAGCCTAATAGCAAGATTTTGTCTTTTTATAGGTGGTGGTCTTGAAAAAAATTGAAAATCCTCATCCAACCCTCAACCCTCACCCACTTCTATTTATCTGGAAGCACAGAAAATCAAATTATATATATTGTATATATGTACGTATATATTGACATAACTCAGAGCATTAGGTAAAAATGTAAAGCCTTGGACTGAGACAGAGTGTAGCAGACAGATATGGTGCACTGAAAATCTGACAGCATACAGACTGATTTGCCTGTCAAATTAAATAAAGACATATTCGTGTGATAGTTCTGTTTTTGTCCAGGTGTAATTATGAGAATGGAAGATATAATAATGTTAGATTGGGTTAGAAAAAGGTTATAGCCTGGTTCCACAAGAAAGAATAATAGTAGTGCTTCGTCGGAGTACTCTACTTTTAGTAATTTTCAGTCTTTCACAGTAGGATACAAAATAAATTGCACATTATTGTTAGAAATGATTCATTTTTTGTTAAGATACTGAATCATATTATTATAGGAAAACTTATTTCACAATAAGATTATGTTACACAGTCCATGTATAGATGATTAGATGACTTATTGTGATTCATATTGTGATGAAATGTTAACGGTTTCCTGGGAATTTTCTGACACCATGTTTATCAGACATTTTCTCAGAATGACTTGGTCCCATGTGTAATATAATTTTCCTCATTCTTCACTTTATAAATATGTCCACACAAGTCTCCACACTGGCTAATGGTTCTTAAAGCCATGGGCTTTTTATATATAATACAGTAGAATAGAAGCCTTTATTTTGTCACATATACATTACAGCACAGTGACGTTCTTTTTCACATATCCCGACTTAGTGGGGTCAGTGAGCTGGGACAACCATGATACAGCACTCTGGAGCAAAGAGGGTTTAAGTTGTCAACCAGGTAAAATAAGATTTTTTAAATAATGCCATGAGATAAATATTTTGTTATACTCTTATCTGACATTCTGGATGTTGCATCACATACTCTAGGCAATCCTTGAGGTGGTAAACACACTGGAAGATCAAGAATTCACCATTAATAACATGTTTAACAGAATGAAATTAAACCTACATCTGTGATGTAGAAATATTTCTATTTTCTTACATATTTTTTAGGACAAGAAATATTATTACAGATGTTGGAAGTGTTTATTTTTGTTACATATAGTTTATATTTGTATGCTACAGTAAGTATGCAGATTTATAGCCTGGAATAGGAAATAGGAGTTTCTCCAGTGTACAGGTTTATAATAAGAAACTACAGTATATTGTATAATTACAGCTGCCATTTTGAATATTTTGGCATCTGTGGAGAAGGAAAAGCTTAAATTAGACCTGGGCAGACAGGCTGGTATTTTTTAGTGACATGTTTTTGCAGTACCGCTGACCTCTGGCTATCCTCAGAGCCCATAGACATGAGGTCTACTGTCACACACATTAAACAGATCTACAGGAAAGTGGCCTTCTCAACAGGCACAGCTATATCACCAGCCTGCATTTCAGTTAAATGGCTATAAAAAGAAAATAAACCAGCAGTGGTTGTGCCGAAACTGTTAGGAAAAAAAGAAGAAGGGCAGTGAAAATCACAGATGGAAGAAATAATGGTTCCTTGTGTTGAGTCAAATCCCATCCCCTGATCAAACTGGTCCTAATGGAACTGTTAAATGGTAATAAAGCTAAACAAATCACTCACAGATTTAGATCAGTTAGATCTTCATCGGAAAAAGTTATTTATTACATGATTTGTTAAATCAGAATAAAGAAAAATTACTCTTCATGGTTCCAGTTAATCGGTTCCTGCTTTCAGCTGCAGGAAACCCTTCAATTAGTTCAGTCACCAGGGCTGCATGATGAGCCTTAAAATCACTCTTTCCATCTTTTATCTGCTAGCGAAATTGCTACCGTAAGAATTCCCTCATGCTTTTGTGCAACGTGTTTAATGGCTTTCCAGAATAAAAGCTTTGGTTAATTAGAAATCCATTTTAATGTCCTGTGAGGAAATGTTAATATACAGCCAAGCTGCCATTGATTACTTGCTGTGGCACAATTGGAGAACCGGGCAGCTTTAAACATGCGAGAGACGCATCAATGCAGCCAGGTCAATTAGTGCAGAGTGAAAGGTTTGAGGCAGATCTGTTGTGCTTGTTTACATGTTGGATTTAGATATGCAACTGATCCACAATACCGCTCTGATTAGGAGATATGAGATCTATGGATATGAGCCGGATTCTCCTATAAAAGATTTTAGCTACACACTGAAGACTTTTGGACTAGAGATATTCTAGATTTCCTGATATTAATATCTAGAGCTGTTAAACAATTTTGTTCGAACCCACCCATTTTTCAAGTGATCAAATATACTGGAACACGGGATGTTTCTTGTTGCAAGAAAGATTGATTGTTTGGACAATTAATAGCTCAAAATGTTTATTCTTGTCTTGAGACCTGTATTTTTTCCCTGTGAAAATTGTATTTGATAAAAAGGATAAACTAACATGAAGACCAGAGAGCTTGTCTGTGGGAGAAAATCAAGCTATTTAAAAGCTATGGTAAATGAGAAAATCTGGTGCACTATAAACCAGGCTTTGAACAGATCAGCCAAGGAAAACAACAGCAGCTGATGACAGATACATTCTGAGAGCTGTGAAGAAAAACCCCAAAACAATTTCCACAGCACAGGGGTGAAGGTCTCATGATCTACCGTTCATAGAATTAGCAGTCTAAGACTCGGAAAGCCAGAATCAAATTTGAATAATTACCAAAGGGATGGAAAGGCCAACGTGTAAAAAAGTGGCAAATAATCTAAAACATACAAGCTTGTCTGTGAAATGTGGTGGAGGTAGTGTTATGGCTTGGGTTTGGATGCACTCATGATGTAAGCCATGATAGTAGCAGTAGAATGAATTCAGAAGACTACAGAAACATTCTGTCTGCCAATTTAGAGAAATGCGCTGAAACTTAATGGAAAGAACTTCACCCAAAATACACTACCAACACAACAAAGGAGTTTATCAGCGTAAAAAAAGAGATGTTTTAGACAATCACAAATCCTTAACCTAACCGAACAGCATTTCATGCAAGTAATATGCAACGAAATATTAAGTTTTATATGGTTTTATTATATTTTGCTCTCCTAAACATGCCAAATGTTCTAAGTTGCTTAACACATCTAGGAGTAAATTAATGAATGCTGACAGTCTGATCTCATTCATCTTTTGAGCTCAAACAAAAATGTCTCCAATGTAGCAAAAAAATAAATAAAAAAATGAATTGGCCTTGCTGTCCAAATACTTTCAGAAAAGTCCACATGAACAAAACTGAATACACCACTACCATTAAATAAAGAATAAAACATCTGACTAATCTTACCATCTATACAAGACTGCAAGAATTTGTTCATCCAAGGTCACCTCTAATTTTCAGCTAATCAGATTCGAACAGTGTGCATGATGAAGAAGGACCTCCTACCGTCCTTCTGAGAAAATCATTCACTAGGTGGTGTTTTACAGATGCTTTTAACGCAAGATGATAATCAGTGCTGAGATGTAAGAAAGCAAGAGAAGATTTCTGATCTTTCAGTGCCAATGAAGTCTACACTGAAGTTTTCTTTTTTATAGATTTCTATATTTATTGTGAAACTGCAGATATTTGATTTGGTGCAGTTGGCCTCACACTGCCATGATTTTAAACTACATACAATTGCACTTTAAAATGTTCTCCAATTTTAGTCATTTGCCAATTTTCACCCTCTAGCTACCAACCTTCATGGGTGAAGGCTAGCTCTGATCTTGAAAATCTTTTATAACTGCTGCTTATGATCACATGGTACAGTACCTCAACACTTTACCAAACACAACAATTTATTTTAAAATTCTTATTTCTTGCTGTACTAACATCCCTCAACAGGGTTTAGCTTGATTGTATTCTTAGTCCATGACCTAGTGCACTAGCATAAGGGTATGTTTATGTTAAGGGTATGAGCCTAAAACATCCTTTTGTAAGTCTCTCTGAATGAGGCCATGAGCTAAATGCTGTAAATGTAAGCATATTTGGTGGAAAGCATTTAAATGCCATCTACATACATACATGCATGCCCTCATAGTGACCATAAATTGCTAATGACAAAATTGAAAGGGGAGGCATTTGTGTCATTCCTCATACCCAAACAGCATGGCCATTGTTGATCTCTTGGACCATAGAATGCTTGTCTGTGGTGCCAATGAGAATGTTTGTTCTTTTGGATGGGAAGTTTGCAAGATGTGCTTTCATAGATGCTTTTCATCGGTTCTACACTGTTTAATTTTACGAGAAGATGAATATTGAAAATGAACTTCAGTATACAGATAGTGTGTCCCTTTCACAGAATTATTTTCGTGTGTCTCTAGTCTCTAGCATGGTTTACCTCAACCCACCATACAGTACATCAAGATCCAAGGAAGATGCTGCATCAGGAAGAGCATTGGCTGAGTTCAAATAGAGACTGAAGACCTACTACTTCACCAAACACTTAAAAGATCAATAGTCTTCCAATTCTTTTAAATGATTATTTTATAAACACAACTGTCACATCATGCAATGTGACTAACCATGAATTAAAAATACTTCCCAGGAGTCTGAAAGAACTACCAAAACAAGGTAAGCACACTATTAACCTAGTTAAATGTGCTAGATTGACATGAGCGACGGAGATAATGGAACAAACTTCCACCTGAAACTGGCACACATGACAATGATCACTGCTGTTTCTCAAAATAGACAAAAAAAGGACAATAACAACAGCAACTAAGCTTAAACACGGTCAAACAGCTACCAATTTTCACAAACAAGATGGAAGATTGTGAATGGTTTTGCCCCAGAGCTGTCGTCGGTCTCCCACCTCCAATCCATCTGTGTTTCCCCCCATTAGATCTCAGACAGGCTTAGAGACGAGGGATCGTTATGGGAGATAAAAATCTGCCTTGATGGATGGAGTCACTCCTGGAGCGGAGATAAAAGTCATCAGAGCTTGGTGGGAAAAATGAAGGCAGGTGTCGGTGTGCCCCACAGCCCTGGAGATGTTCAACCAGTTATATGACTGTGTATACAGTTTAAAGCAAAACTTCTTTATCCTTTCCACTCAGCAGTTCCCTTTCGATACTCCACTCATACTGCGTATGGGGGAAAAGCTCCTTTTTTCCTCAATACTGAAGCCTTTTTTCAATAACGCAGTGCAACTGCACTGCCATTGGTTTAATCTGTAAACTTTTTTAAAACCAATGACGGCGCTGCGTAGCTGCGCGAGCCTGTGGCGATGCAGCGCGCCAAAGCCCGCTAAAAAGGGGCGGGGCGTATAGCTATATAAGCAGGCAAATCGCCAGAGGAAATCAGATCTTACTCCTTCAGCGACGACTTCACTTCGCTGAATTTCTTCTGAACGCCTTCGCTGGATTTTTCGCCGTTGAATAGGCACCGCAGCGGACCAGCTGAGACCGCCGACCGCTTGCAGCGCCGGCGCTCTATAGACAGCCGTTTCGTGCGCCGTTCTCGGGTTGCCGGCTTCCTGCTTGCAGCCGCTTCTCAGCGATCTCCTGCCGCCATCCGGCGATCACAAAAAAGAGCTTTCCAGCGGTTTTCACCGCTCTAAAAGAGCATTCCTACAAAAAACGCCGTTTTAACGGCGGCGGCCATGCCGCGTCACAACTGTGGCATATGCAGAGTCCCTCTGCATGACAATGACGGCCATGATGAGTGCGTTTCCTGCCTGGGTAAATCCCACGCTGAAACTGCACTCACTGAGTCCTCATGCTGCTTCTGTGAGAGCATGAGTCTCGCCTCTCTGCGCTCTCGGATCGCTTTCTTTAATGAAAGTGACCCCGCCCCTCACGCCCCCCCGTCCTTTTCCTCCCGCGAGCCGGCCAGGAAGCGACAGCGGGGTAGAGGGGCTCAGCGCCCGGGTTTGGGTGAGCTCACGCCGGCTCGGCGCCCGCGTGCCTCACCCTCCCCAACGAGAGAGCCGTCCCCCGTCCTCTTCTCACGCCCAGAGCAGCGTCCCTCAGCTGAAGTGAGTGACCTCGTCTCATTTGGCGGATCGGAGGACGAGCCGCTTGATGACTCCATGTCACTCGCGGCTTCTGAAACGGAAGACTGGGCCGGTGATTCTAACCCCGCCCACTTGCCGTCGCGAGAGCCCATCGACGCCAAAGCTGGGATGGATGCTGAGCTTCTCCGCATCCTCTCCAGAGCCGTCGAAGATCTCCATCTGGAGTGGGCCCCCCCTGAGGAGCCGACGCGCAGCAGGCTGGACGAGTGGTTCCTGCCGGGAAGCCGCCAGGCCCCCCGCCAGCGTTCTGCCCCGTTCTTCCCTGAGGTGCACGATGAGCTCACAAAGTCGTGGCGCGCCCCCTACTCGGCCCGCCTACGCACTTCCTCTGCAGCTCTCGGCGCAGTAGACGGCTCTCAGGAGAAGGGCTATGAGCAATTGCCGCCCCTGGATGAGGCCGTGGCTGCTCATCTCTGCCCCCCCGCGGCTGTGGGGTGGAAAAGCAAGAGAGCCCTTCCTTCAAAGCCCTGCAGGATGACATCTGCCATGGCTGGCAGAGCGTACACTTCTGCGGGCCAAGCTGCTTCAGCACTACACACCATGGCCATTCTACAGGTGTTCCAGGCAAAGCTTCTCCGTTCCCTGGATGAGTCGAGCCCTAGTGAACCTGCTTTTTGCGACCTCCGCAGCGCCACAGATCTGGCCCTGCGTGCCACAAAAACCACGGCCCAAGCCATTGGACGATCCATGGCCAACCTGGTTGTGCTGGAGCGCCACCTCTGGCTTAATCTCACTGAGATTAAGGAGAGCGACAAAGTGGCCTTTCTAGATGCCCCAGTCTCTCCATCCGGTCTCTTCGGGCCGGCTGTAGAAGGGTTTACGGAGCGCTTCACCGCAGCACAGAAGTCGTCCCAGGCTATGCGGCACTTCCTGCCCAAGCGCTCCACCTCCGCCCCGAGTCGCCCCAGGACTGCGCCGACTCAGCGCCAGAGCAAACCTGTCCCTTCTGCCCCCCAGGTGGCGCCCCCTAAGGAGCAGCACCCAGCTCGCCCCACCAAGCGTGCTAAACCGCCTGGACGTCAGGGCCCCCGGCAGAGGATTGTGCTGGACCCGACGCCCTCTAAATCCTCCTGATCGTTTGGGAAGGAAGAGGAAAGAGCAAAGTCCCGCCACGGCTGGACCACCCCAGAAGCTCTCTCGCCTGCCGGCTATGCGACCTGGGCCCACCGTTGTTGCGTCCACGCAAAGCACTGTTATGACAAACACAATAAAGATTTCACATTTTCTAAAAGAGAGCAATTTTCCTCTTCCACACTTGTCAGTGTTCAGGCCCCTAATCAGTGGCCTGCCACCCGACATTATCCAGCCCCTTGTCACGCGGGCCGAGGCCTGGCAGGCCATCCCCGGAGTGTCCAAGTGGGTGTTGGGAATAATAAAATGCGGCTACTCACTGCAGTTCGCCCGGAGACCCCCACGTTTTCGCGGGGTGATTCCCACTTTGGTAAAGCCGGACGACGCCCAGGTCCTCCGCACCGAAGTGCTGACGCTGTTGAGGAAGGGAGCCATAGAGATGGTTCCTCCCTCAGAAAGCGGGTCGGGGTTCTACAGCCGTTATTTCCTTGTCCCCAAGAAAGATGCCGGTCTCAGACCCATCTTAGACCTCAGACTCCTGAACCTCTCCCTCATGAAACGGAAGTTCAGGATGTTGACACTGAAGCAGATCCTCACGCAGATTTGCCCCGAGGACTGGTTCTTCTCGCTGGATCTGAAAGACGCTTACTTTCACATCCAGATAGCCCCACATCACAGACGATTCTTGAGATTCGCGTTCGAGGGTGTGGCTTACCAATATGCAGTCCTTCCCTTTGGGCTGTCTCTAGCTCCACGCACTTTCACGAAGTGCATGAACGCGGCACTTTCCCCTCTGAGACAGATGGGAATCCGCATTCTGAACTATCTCGACGACTGGCTCATTCTAGCCCAGTCGCGAACCGAGCTAGACCACCACAGATCTGTGCTCCTGAGCCACTTAGAGTGCCTAGGACTCAGGGTCAATTTTGCCAAGAGCTCACTGCTCCCCAGCCAACGTATTATGTTCCTGGGAGTGGTTTTCGACTCAGTCCGCATGAGGGCGGTCATATCACCAGAACGCGCTCTGGTACTTCAGCAGCTCGCGGCCTCTGTCAGGAACAAGGCCTGTTTCCCTCTGAAGTTCTTTCAGAGGATGCTAGGGCTGATGGCTTCCGCCTCCCCAGTTTTACAGCTTGGCCTCCTACGAATGCGGCCCCTGCAATACTGGCTGAAACTCCGGGTCCCACCTCACGCTTGGCGGCACGGCCGCTTTCGCGTCAGAGTCAACCAGGCCTGTCTAGCAGCCCTGGAGCCTTGGATGAACCCTGTTTGGTTCAGCCGTGGAGTACCCCTACAGGCGGTTTCCAGAAGGACGGTGGTCTCAACAGATGCGTCCAACCTGGGTTGGGGCGCTCTGTGCGAGGGCAGACCAGCCTTCGGCTCGTGGTCGCACGAGGACAGCCATCTCCATATCAACTGCCTCGAGATGCTGGCAGTAGAACGAGCCCTTCGATCGTTTCAGGCGATCCTGGAAGGGCGCCACGTCTTAGTCCAGTCGGACAGCATGACAGTGGTGTCCTACATAAATCACCAAGGTGGCATTTCGTCCAGCCGCCTCTACATGCTGGCAAAGCGCCTCTTGGAATGGGCATTACCCAGGTTGCAATCGCTCAAGGCGACACACATACCTGGCAAGTCGAATCTGGGAGCAGACATGCTTTCGCGGAGCAACGTCCCCTCGGACGAGTGGATGCTCCATCCCCAGACGGTTCTCAAAATCTGGGAGATTTTCGGGAAGGCAGAGGTCGACCTCTTCGCCTCAGAAAGCAACTCTCATTGCCCAACTTATTTTTCAAAGGACACAGATGCGCTGGCCCACGACTGGCCCAGCCTCCTTCTTTACGCTTTTCCCCCGATCGCTCTGGTCCCTCAGGTCATCAGACGAGTCAGGGAAGACAGGCACAGAGTCCTCCTGGTGGCCCCACTCTGGAGGAGCCAAGTTTGGTCCTCGGAGCTATTCAGGCTTTCCATGAAAGCCCCATGGCCGATCCCCCTGAGGCGAGACCTCCTCTCTCAGGCGAACAGGACAATCTGGCACCCGCAGCCAGAACTCTGGGCTCTGCACGTATGGTCCCTCGATGGGAGCCTCTGAGCCTCCCCAAGGACGTGCTACATACCATTGCTCAGGCGAGGGCCCCGTCTACGAGACGCCTCTACGCCCAGAAATGGTCAGTCTTCGTTGACTGGTGCTCCGCACGGAACGAAGACCCTGTTGAGTGTGACGTATCTCCGATACTGTCATTCCTCCAAGAGCGTCTGGACAAGGGTCTCACCCCTTCCACGCTCAAGGTGTACGTAGCAGCCATCGCAGCATTTCATGCTCCTATTGCTGGCCAATCAGTGGGTCGAAACGGCCTCGTCGTACGTTTCCTGAGAGGTGCTAGGCGGTTGAAGCCCCCACGTCCTCTCACCGCTCCCACTTGGGACCTTCACACGGTCCTTGAAGCGCTCAAAGGGCCTCCCTTTGAACCGCTGCGGTCAGCTGGCCTTCGGCCCCTAACGCTCAAAACCGCTCTGCTACTTGCTCTAGCATCAGTCAAGCGTGTTGGCGATTTGCAGGCCCTCTTGGTGAGCCCTGCATGCCTTGAGTTTGGGCCCAATGACTCAAAGGTCATTTTAAAACCCAGGCACGGCTACGTACCTAAAGTTCTCTCAACGCCATTTAGAGCGCAGGTAGTTTCTCTCTCGGCTCTGCCTCTGTTGTCAGGTGAGCAAGAGCTGAATTTACTCTGCCCAGTGAGGGCTTTGAGGGTATACACTGAGCGGTCACAGCCGTTCAGGCAATCTGACCAGCTTTTTGTCTGCTTTGGTGGCCGCACCAAGGGGTCTTCGGTCTCAAAGCAACGCCTCTCGCGTTGGATAGTCGACGCTATTGCTCTATGTTACTCTTCTATGGGTCTTGAGTGCCCCATAGGAGTAAGAGCCCACTCCACTAGAGGGATGGCCTCTTCATGGGCCTGGTCTAGTGGTATCTCTATCAAGGACATCTGTGAGGCGGCCAGTTGGTCCTCGCCGTCCACTTTTGTCAGATTCTATAACCTGGACATCCCGACCTTGCACGCTCGGGTTCTTTCGGTTTGATACGACGGCCTCTTCAGACTCCGTCATCATACCACCTCCGGGGAGCTTGCTCCCTCTTAGCAGTGTTGCGTCAAGGGTTCGACGGCTCCGGCCCTCTCACTTATCCTCTGGGCCCCAGGGTGCTCAAGATAAGTCTTATCGTTCCCTACCGTGGCACGGCGCGGTTGAATTCGTTCCCCATACGCAGTATGAGTGGAGTATCGAAAGGGAACGTACTCGGTTACGAACGTAACCTCGGTTCCCTGAGATACGGAACGAGTACTGCGTTATATGCCGTGCCACGATGCTGCGGCTTCAGTGTCGTCGCTTCAGTCGTATGACCTGATTTCCTCTGGCGATTTGCCTGCTTATATAGCTATACGCCCCGCCCCTTTTTAGCGGGCTTTGGCGCGCTGCATCGCCACAGGCTCGCGCAGCTACGCAGCGCCGTCATTGGTTTTAAAAAAGTTTACAGATTAAACCAATGGCAGTGCAGTTGCACTGCGTTATTGAAAAAAGGCTTCAGTATTGAGGAAAAAAGGAGCTTTTCCCCCATACGCAGTACTCGTTCCGTATCTCAGGGAACCGAGGTTACGTTCGTAACCGAGTACGTTTTTAAGCATTAAGTAGTAATAAGACTATCTATGCAATATATACAATAAACAACCATTGACCTTTCAATGTGGTATTTTCTCTGACATCATAGCCTGCTTTTTTATTTTTTTATTTTATTGCACAATATACTTAGCTTAGCATCACAGATAATAAAAAAATGCTTTTTATTATCTGTGACGCAGCTATATTCTTGGGTATCCTGAAAGGTCTTCAAAAATAAAAAGTTCATCTTTAGTAACCACTTTATCCCAGTCATGAGTCTGAAGCCAATCCCAGGCCCACTGAGCACGAGAAAGAAATACACCCTGGATGGGATACCAGCCCATTGTAAAGCACCGCACTCATGTACATTCACACACTCATTCACCATTGGGCTATTAAGTGTAAGCACTTCACCCAGGAAAGCTGAAAACAAGCGGCGAACAAACACTGAAACTTTTATCTCAGCATCGAACCAGGAACCCTAGAGCTGTGATACGGCTCGGTTTTCACACTGAGTTCAGTATACAAGATCTAATATTTTGCATTACAGTGGTCATCCAGAATTTAATAGAATGACAATAGCACATCAATAAGAATAAAGGATGAAAGAAATGAATGAAGATAATACTTAATGAACTCATTTAAGTGATAAAAGTTACTTCACCAATATTTAAATAGAAACTATTGCAATTAACAAGCATCAGTTATGTATTATCTTTCCATTAATTTCTATTGAGATGAACTGGAACAGAATCCTCTAATCTTTTTAGATGCCATTCAACAATGGTATTAAGATTTTAATTAACAACAGATTGGCACAGACAAATCCATATTAATCACACTATGGTTTATTTCACTGTCCTCTTCATTGGTTTATTAAGAAGTCAAACGGTTTCCATGACAGGATCGTTGTGAAACTGTGGGGTTCCGCCACAGGAGGTTAGCCATGCTCAGCCTCGATCTCTCTCTCTCTCTCTCTCTCTCTCTCTCTCTCTCTCTCTCTCTCTCTCTCTCTCTCTCTGTCCAGTTTCAGCTAAAAAAAACATGAATGTTAACCATATGACTTAAAATATATTTATAACTTGCACGGTTGCTCCTAAAATAATATCTCAGTTTAATGGATGGTTATTAGAAAGTCTAAAAATCTAAAATACAGCTCACATTCACAGACATGTTTCTAAATATTGTGTCCATTACAAGGGATATAATTCCAGGGATGAACAGAAAATATGTTCAAAACCAATACACATACACATATGAAGTGGATTTTTAAAAAATGCTCAAAAACCTCACAGGGCATCAGGCTGAGAGATTGTATAGGGTTTTGGAATCTGTAAGATGTAACAAAACGTCAAGTGGGAGGCTTGTATCTTCATGCTGGTGTGAATGATACAAACAAAAGACCACTATTCTTCTTCTTTTACTTTCGCTTTTTCCGTTCACCACAGCAAATCATCTGTTTCCACCTAACTCAATCCTCAGCATCCTCTACTCTCACACCAATCAACTTCATGTCCTCTTTTAACACATCCATATATCTCCTCTTTGGTCTTCCTCTTGACCTCTTACCTGGCAGCTCCATATCCAACATCCTTCTACCAATATAACCACCTCCCTCCTCTGTACATGTCCAAACCATCTCAATCTAGCCTCTCTGACCTTGTCCCCAAAACAGCCAACCTGAGCTGTCCCTCTGATGTGCTTGTTCCTAATCCTGTCCATCCTCGTCACTCCTAAAGAGAGCCTCCTCAACTCTGCTACCTCCATCTCTGCCTAAATGTCTTTTCCTCACTGTTAAAATGTCTAACAAAAGGCCACTATTAATGTTCATTAAAATGAACATACAATGCTGTCCATCACATTTACAGCGTTCAATCAGTCATCCGTAGTTTATCCTTAAATTAGATTTCCAATTTCTGTTTCTTGGGGTTTTCTCCACTCAACACTTGGGTTTAAGACACAGCCTCTTCAGAGTTAATGATGCAGACAATGACATTTCATCACACCCTTCATCACGAAGGGAAAACAGGTACTTAGATCTGCACATGTTACAGTACATCATAAGTATCACACACTGAAATATCAAGAGGTAGCTCATGTCATGACGATGTGCTAATTGTGACACATTTCATAACCCGTGACTCTGACAGGGCATTGATAAAAGATTAGAGGATCAAATATAGCATTCCATCATTTTTTTGGCTTTCAGTGCATTCTATTCATTATCATTAGAATGACCTCAACAAATGTGCTGCTTGCTGCTGGGCCACTCAATAAAATCAATAAACCTTAATCCCTTTCCTTTAATGTTCGCTCTCATTCTTTAGCCCTTTCATTAGTTTTAGTACCCTTTGAGTCTTTGGATTTTTTTTCATGGATTCTTGACCTGTTCATGCATCCAGCCTTGTGCAGGATTGTGTCTATTTCTTTGTGGAATGAACAACTGCAGGACTTTTCAAGACTGCTGATTTTAAAGATCTTAAATTATGTAATAAAAAGGAATACAAAAAATGTGATATGTATTAAATTGTAATGCTGAAAGTTTAGATTCAGGCCTGATGCTACATTTAAATTCATATTTAAAGTAAATATTTAAATACATATTTTGAGTTTGGGGGCACGGTGGCTTAGTGGTTAGCACGTTTGCCTCACACCTCCAGGGTTGGGGGTTCGATTCCCGCCTCCGCCTTGTGTGTGTGGAGTTTGCATGTTCTGCATGCATGGTAGGCTGATTGGCATCTCTGGAAAATTGTCCGTAGTGTGTGATTGCGTGAGTGAATGAGAGTGTATGTGTGTGCCCTGTGATGGGTTGGCACTCCATCCAGAGTGTATCCTGCCTTGATGCCCTATGATGCCTGAGATAAGCACAGGCTCCCCGTGACCCGAGCATAGCTCGGATAAAGCGGTAGAAAATGAATTAATTAATGAATATTTTGAGTTCACAATGGTTACAAGTCACTGCTTGTAATTTTTCCTCTAGTAAGTTCATTTTGTGTTTTTCCGAGTTCACATCACACATAACCATAGTAAATTAGTGCTAGATGCTTGATGCTAACTATATAATGTTAGTTAAACCTTTCTTATTAATTTACCAATCTATCTGAGGAAAAACCTGACATAAACATCACCTTTGCCTTGTTTTCCTTTATAAATATTACCTTGCATCAATGCTCAGTTTACATTTTGTTTTCTAAACTTTCTAATCTCTGATTACAATTTAAATTTACTTTGAATTTTTTTTTTTCAGGCCTGGAACGTAGTGTCCTTAACTTCCTGCACTAGAATTCTGTTAGTCTTTATCCACACTTTTAAATTTTTTATGATCTCATTCTGTTCTTTATAAACATTCAGCTAAAACCACACACACACACACACACACAGAGAGAGAGAGAGAGAGAGAGAGAGAGAGAGAGAGAGAGAGAGAGAGATCTTACTGACTCGTTTTAAGTGAAAAGACATTAAGAATGAATTAGAAACAAAAAGTATACCATTAATGACGTATCATATTAAAACTACCTTAAATTAATTCTGTGAAAAATATAACTATTACAATGGCCATGCTTGTCCGTGATCAAGTGTTTCCATGATTTTGGGTGCCATTTTTTTTTCACACAACTGTTTATATGAAGATAAAAAACATTTTAATCATATGTAAAGTGTCCTTCACTATAATATCTCTGAATAGTCAAGAGTAATTTTAAAACATTAACAAAACCTTTGTATATCACTGCAGCCCAGCTCACTATAATTACATTTTACTTAAATATAATCATTAAAATGTTTCATAGATTGTGTGAATCAGTTCAACATCATCTATTATAGGTAATGAAACATTTACATTTTTGTTCACATTCACTTAACCTTGCTATCTGAACACACTCACCCCATTATAAATTATAGACTGGTGTCCTTGTGCCATTAAATAAGATGAGAGTGAATCATGTATGGTGTATTTGGCAATTCTATAATAATAATAATCTCAACCTTATAACTTTCAACATTTTCTTGATTAGAACAAAATACAATCAGTCTCAGAACAGAGACACTGTTAGCTAAGATGGGATAATCAACGTTTGAAATGGATCCAGTGTTGAGAAATGATCATATTCAACATAAGGCTTACATCGACCCATAATCACGAAATCACTCTTAAGTTGCTGCTTTGTGTACCTTCAGGCTGGACTCCCAAGATAAGACACAAGTATTCCTTTGTGTGCTCAACTGAGATAAATTAATCCTTCAGGCAGTGGCAGGGAAACCGCACAAACTTCAGATAACCTCTCCTGCAAGCTCCTGGCCAGTGCCCATGTCCCATTCCTGCATTTTCTGGCTATCCTTATCAGCCCATGGAGCTGTGAAATCTTCAGTAGTTCTGTATGGAGTTTCTCAGTGTCTAGAGACACAAGACCATTGGTGTGATGCAGACTTTAAAGATCTCTGGTTTATCTCCTGTAGACAAAATGGAAGGAAATTACACACCGTGCTGCTTTTTGGAAAGAGAATATAGGAAAGCCAGTTCAAACCACTTTCAAACTCATTATCTGGCACAACATCTTGATCCTGCTTCCCTTACTTCAATATTTCCAAGGCAATGACTTTCTGGTTGTTTCGATTTGAGTCAGCTAATTACATTTTGGAGTGCAGCTGGACCTCCTAATCAACTCCCTAATAGAAACTGAGTTGAGTACGATTGATCCTAACGTAACTGGTCAAGATAGCTCACTAGAAGATCAACTGGTCCGTAGGTGCCAAAATGTATTACTTTTTGCACACAATTTATGACCACTACTGTGCTCTGCTACTCAAATAAATCTGATGTAAATAAAAGGTTTAACAAAAATGTCAGTGTAGAAACGAGAATTCACAAAAGGTTAAAGTATGCAGGATGTGCAAGGCTCACAGCTACCAGAAAGCAATGGGTTTCTTTCGTGCTAATTATCAGTCACACCCAAACATTGCTCCTTAATGTAAGTTTGTAATGAACAAACTTTTAAATATATATATGTGTATATATGTATATATGTATATATGTGTGTGTGTATATATGTATATATATATATATATATATATATACACACATATCCAAAATCTATACAAGTCAAAATGGATATTTTGTATATATATATATATATATATATATATATACACATACAAAATATCCAACTAACATTATGCCTACATTCGCTTCAAGATTCCTGTTAGAAACAAAACACAGTTATCATGTAACAAGTTACTATGTATTTCCTAAAGAAAGTTTGTGTGGAAGAAATTACATTCGTTAACTATTCAAAAATAAAGACTTGTATAGAATTTGGTTTTCTACATCTACAGACAATTTGTTTAACAAGCCGTTCCACTGCATCCACTAAGCTTTTTGTGTTTTTTTTTCTTTTTCTTTCCTGCTCTGATCAGGACCTGCTTACACTGTGCTTCAAATATTTAAGCTCAAAGGCAGACTGTTCAGCATACACATACTGTATACGCAATAGCATTTTCAGGTAGAATTGTCCGGCAATATGCCACAATATGCCATTCAATGCATGCATGGAATGTATAAAGAGATCTGCCCTGTATTACTACACCTAATACATGTCCATAGACAATATGATGTATGGAATAATCATAGTGAAACATTACAAACTCACATTCTGCCTTCTGCTGCCGTACATTTATTCTGTTTAACTTTTTAATCTAAAAAAAAAAATTGGAAGATCAGTTGTATTCATTTTTCTCTTACAAAACGACGGAAAAGATAGAGCTAACAAATGATGCTCTAGGTCAGTATATAATATATCTCTTAAAACCTGTGAGAATTATCAGAACTAGTTTTTATCTCTTTTCCACTGGTCAAAATGGCAGGGCAGGAAAACAAATAACAGCCTAAATACTATCTGTATCCTGGTCCACTTCTCATCTCTAATGTTATCCTTAACAGTAGAAGTTCTTTACTGATGCAGAGAGGTGGTAGAATAAAATATCAGTGACCATACTGTCCCAAAAGTGCACAAACTGTATAAATAGATATACATAGTATACGGATGACATACTGTATGTAGCGGCACAAACATGATATGTGTGGTGACTTTTTACTTTTTCTACTAAATATAACTTTGAAAGCTGCACTGAAATATGAATCTCAGTTTTATGCATCTCAATCGCAAGACAAGTTAAATTCTTGCTTTATTTCAAGTGCATTCAAAACAGATTCCAGTGCAACTCTGGGCCAGAAGCACCACTGACATTTTGACAGCTGGCATCCGTTAACAAAAAATTAATTGATTAGAATCGTATCTGTTTCACTATCCAAGATAGATATTTAAGAACTTGGACAAAGTTTGACATACACTATGTGAGGATTTACGAGGATATGCTAAAAAAGTAAATTAAAAAAAAAACATTTTCATGCTGTTTTAGTGAAACGTATTTATGGCTTCCTGGCAGTGTTGGTGGTGGAGTTTAGTTTACTTTAGTTCTGTTCACTTATGTTATATGCAGGGGTTCAGCAGGGTATTGTGGAACTTGACTGCCTCAGGGAAAGAAACTATATTTATAAAATCAAGAAAGGATATTTTCTCCTCCTGTGCTTCACACAAATCACTCGACAGCAGTGGGATAAGTTGTGGACACCGTTTTCACACAAAACTCTGTGTCCTGCAGGCCTTTTATGCTGAATTGTTATAAGAACATTGTTAGAGATGCAGCAAATGCTCATTAACCACTAGGTCATGTTGGCAAAAGATCTGAACTCTGAAAAAAAAAGTGTTTGCTATAAAGTGTGTGCTATAAAGTGTGTCACATAGACGGGAGAAGAACAAATCTTGGTCTATGTCAGGGGTCGGCAACCTTAAACACTCAAAGAGCCATTTGGACTCATTTTCCACAGGAAAAAAAAACACAGGAAGCTACAAAACCCTTTTGACATCTAAAATGAAGAGAACACTGCATATATTGTTTTTTACCTTTATGGAAATTATACAAAAACATGTGTGTTGCATTTATGAAATCAATGAACTGCTACCGAGTAAACAAAATTTTATTTCTGCAAGCAAACAAAAATATTTTGAACAGTTTGAACTAACCTTAACAAAAAAGACGCTGGGTTGAAGGTTACTTTCAAATAAAATGTTCAATGTCTAATTGAGTCCTCTTCATATTCATGACCGGGGCTCTCAAGTTTTGAAGACAGGCAAGCGTGACATCTCCAACCCCCCACAACCCCAATTTTTTTCATTGGTTGTTGCGTTAAATCTTACCCAGATAGTGCTATTTTCTGATTGGCTATTGTGTAGCCTCTTTTTTTGATTGGCTGATAAGTGTCAGGCTCGACTAAGAACTCCAGGAGAGACGCGCTTGATTCCTGCCCGGTTCCATAGAGACAGCGGTGCGGACTGATACATTTTGGGCGCTAAATATATGATAAATAGTCAAAAAGTTTTTCTGCGTGAGAAATACGATGTGTGACGGGAGAGAGGGAGAAAAGACCGAAATGTGACATATCAAAACACTTCGAACAACGAGAGGAACTTCCTCACTTGTATTCTGATGATGTCACATGATGTCACGTGAAAATAAAAAATTTTGCACAACATGGGCATGTGACATATCAAAACACTCAGCACAATGAGGGGAACTGCCTCACGGGTATTCTGATGATGTCACGTGATGTCATGTGAAAATCAAAAATTAGCACAACATGAACATGTGACATATCAAAACACAGCCCAATGAGGGGAACTTCCTCAGGAGTATTTGGATGACGTCACATGCTCGTCTCCACTTGCCTCCAAATGTTTTGGCACCCTATCTTTCTGTCCACTTGCCTCCAAAAGTAACACTGAACCTTATGTCCACCTTACGCCTCCAAAAAGCACCGTCCTTTGCGAATACTTACCTCGTCAAAGCCAACATCAAAGTTTGTCGACGACGAACTTTACAAATCTAGTTCATATATGCATTTCCTAGCTCTTCATTCTTTTTGTATTCTTTATTATATAATATTATTCATTCATAATATTATCATAAATTGAAAGTCATACAAAAAGTATGTTGACACCTGATAGTCACCCCATGTATGGACCGTCCTCAAGTTTTTACATTTATGGAATTTGGAAGACAAACATATCCACAGCAACTTACATTTATTTCATTTATACAGCTGAGCAACTGATGATTAATGGCCATGCTCGGGGGTCCAGGCATGGTAGTTTGGTGGCCCTGAGCTCAGTAATCCAACTCACACAAACCACTGCTTACTACAACGCTTGGAGCACACAATTGTCTTAAATGTGTGTATATGCTATAGCATTATAATTTCCCTTTACTGGACCTACAGGACCCAAAACTGCCACTGTAAATAAAGAGAGCTCCGTGAGGACATGGATTGCTTGAACTTGAGAGTGGTGCACCGCTCAGCCCAACTGAACACCTTTTTGGATGAACTGGAATGTTGACTGCACTCCAGGCCTCCTCACCCAATATCAATGCCTTATTCCAATAATGCTCATGGGCTGAATGAGTAAATCCCCACAACCTCGCTGTAAATTCTACCAGCCTCTCCAAGAGTAGAGGTTATTACAGCACCAATGTTGAACCAAATCTATATTACTACCCATGGTTTTGGAAAGAAATGTTCAGGAAGCATGTCTGGTTGAGATGGTACTACAGTATGTAAGGACTAAACATAATGCTTCTTCAGATGCATCACATCACCCTACTGTTGTTTCCTATAACCACACATTGTGAAGTGTTTTATTCCTCTTAACCAGCAAAAATTTGCATTATACATGTTTTATATAGTCCCTGGTGGTCCAGCGGCAGCCTCACATACTCTCACTACCGTAGACTGCTTGGTTCTTAGGCAGGGACCTAACCCAACCACTAAGGGATTAACTTTAAGTGCCAGTCCCAAGGATGGTTAAAATGAGAGGGATGCATCAGCAAGGGCTTCCAGCATAAAACCTGTACCAAATGACACATTGTCTGTTTATACATTTAATGCTAAGAAGCATCCAAGAAACAATCTAGTTCCTGTTATCACTTACCTTATAGCAGCTACAGTACCAGTACAAATAGTCATTGTCATGGGTTCTCTTGAAGTAAATGCAGGTTGTTTCATTAAGGCAAAGCATAAAGTCTGTCCTAAAGACCTTCCTGTGGTGGAACACTTAAAGTGACAGCCTTACCTGCTGACACTGGAGACTCCTTCCAAAAATGTAAAATGTAGTATAGAAACAGAATAAAAAAAATCTTAATTTTAAAATTAAGTTAGTATTTCTCTCTCTCTCTCTCTCTCTCTCTCTCTCTCTCTCTCTCTCTATATATATATATATATCTCTATATATATATATATATATATATATATATATATATATATATATATATATATATATAAATCCTGTATGAGCAAGCCGGATGCAACGGTGGCCAGGTAAAACTCCCTGAGATGGGTAACACTGGACAGTAAATAATGTAAATGTAAATAATGTCCTTTCTACAACAGTTTGTAACTGATTGAACTAAGGGGTCAGCGCAAATTCTGAGTTCACCACGTAAAAACCCTGTTGTAAATTGTACTAAAGTGTACTGAAAAATACTATAGTACAGTACATGTTGCCCATGCTCTAGTTCTGTATCTACATTGGAACAAATTAGCACAAACAAAAAAAACCCACATACCTTTAAGTGCCACTTTGAGTAAATCACAACCTCTATTTCAAAATGAAACCATAAATACACAAAAAATTAAACTATAAGCACACATAAGTATTTCTTCCTATTGCCAAGCATCAGCCATTACATTAGTTTGACTAATAAGCAAGTTAACTGGATTATAACTTATAGACTACAACTAACATATAATCATAAAAATCATATAAAATATATTTTTTCAGCATCTAGAATTCTTTCCTTCAAGACACCATATTCATGAGGTATCAACAATTTAATACATAGTAATGATGTCCAAAGCTGAGTAAAGATTTAGACATTTTCCTGTTGCAGGATTGACCTCGTTTCTTGTCCTTCACCTTCATCTTTCCTGCCGAGTAAGTGGGCAGGACAGAACTGGCTCAATAAGATAGAAATTTTTGGCTGGATGTCTGGTTTATTCTGCACAGACCATCTCAACTGTATATACTGGATAAGCATGCAGGATGAGGTTGCCTTTAAGAAAATGACAGACACTTCCATGCTCTGCTGCCAAGAGAAACAAACATGGACTTGAACATTTAGCACTAGAAGAGGATTCATGGGAGAGTTTTTTTTCCTGTGTTAGCATAGTTGTGGGGGAGATGCAGAGTGAAAATATTTAGCCACATGTAATCAGAGCGTCTTACTATTGAAAGCAATTTACTGTCACGGCTGGTTCATCACACTGAGAGGGAGGTGCGTTTGAGTTTGCATATACACAAGCATGTATTTGTGTGGGAGAATCAACTTAATCAGCTTATTAAAGAAGAGCAAGCCTCATAGTGTGGCTCTGAAGATGGAACAATCGTCAGTTTCACTGGAGCGTTGCAGATTGAGGAAAGCGTTATTCATTTACTTTCCATGAGGTTTTACTGGTCTATAAATATATTTATATATAATAGACTGAATGTAAAGCGAGGGTAGTTTAACTGCTTTTGGTGACAGTGTAGGTTGTAGGCATTTGTATTCAGTATGTAGATTATTTTCTATAATAATTTAAGCTATTCATTTTTAATAATTACAACGAGGTGTTTACAATTTACTTATATATCCTCCTTATATCTTATATAACCAGAGCACATTATTTTTCTAACAACTGATTTTGTAGCTGTATAGCATCTGTATCATTTGTATCTCCTATGATGATGCTGTCACATTTTACCCTCCCATTTTGCCTTGGTGTTAACTTCAGCCACAACAAGCTTCATGAAAACATTTGGATCTGATTTCAGCATGAAATTGAGTGGAGCAAATCTGATTTGTTGCGTGTGACAGAAAAAGAATTAGCTCATGCCAGCGGATTTCACCTCATTGCATCTCTGTGACTTTCCAGATTCAAAGTGATTAAGATGTAGCACAGATCAGAGACTGAAAGTGTTTATGTGGGGCAGAATTTCTTGGTGGTGGTGGTATAAATCCCAGTTTCTTGTCTTACCTTCTGTGATCATTTGTGATCTTAGGTACTAAGGATTTAACCATAAAGTTTATATTGTTTGGATATCAACTACTGGATAGAAGCATACGTAATCATCTGCTCTCTCTCTCTCAATCTCTCTCTCTCTCTCTCTCTCTCTCTCTCGCTTTACTTCTGTGTCCTCCTGCTGCCTGATGTGATGTCAGAGCCTGACGATGACACACTTCTACTGCTGTATCTTCTCTCGAACTCTTATCCTGATGCTCTATTCCTGTTTCGAGCTTCCTGACTCACTGCTTTTGTGGCTGGTCCCACATGGATACCCCAAAGGTTTACACTTACCAAAAATACTTTACACCCAAGACTTGTTCTTTTTTTAAGAATTAACTTACCTGGATACTGCAGACTTCTAACTAAACGACTGTTGCTGTAAAGAACGACACTACAATTGATGCTCACATTGAGCCTTGTGCTGTTTGACTTTATGGTATACACTTGTGTAAGAGTCACTCAGAAATAAATCACCCACAAGACGATGACTTCCCTTTAGAGTCTAGTTTCTCTTGAGGGTTCTGGTAGTTTCTTCTTGCCACTTTTGCATCTTATTAATTAGGTGTGTAAATATAAATTGACATCTGGATTTCTGTAAAATTCCTTTGTAGTGATGGATAACAATTAAATGTAATTGGGTTTGTTCGTCTAGCAAATATAGACCTTTTATTTCTGTATAGACCCTTAGTTTATTTCTGTGCCAGTATCTTTGTACCAAATCTGTACAACTTTACAAACTGTCGGTTGCAATTGAACAAATACATATTTTTTCTTATTTTATTTTAGGTTTAGATGACTATATTGGCTTTAAATTTACTATATGTAACTATATTTTATATAATTGTTTTTATTTACAGTGATATACGAAGCATACAGGGGCACAGTGGCTTAGCATTAGCCAGGCACCACTGTGGTCGAAGGTGCTTGCATGTTCTCCATGAGCTTTAAGGTTTTCTCCCCAGTCCAAGACATGTGCTTTTGACTCTGTGTGTGTGTGTGTGTTAATGTGTGTGTGTCTGTCTGTCTGAGTGATTGTGCCTTGCAATTCGTTAGCTCCTTGCCTGTTGTGTTCCCTACCTTGTGCCCTGAATCCTCTTTAACAGGCTCCAGATTCCCTGTGAATCTGTGTAGGATGTACGGTACAGAAAATGCATGGATGGATGGATGGATGGATGGATGGATTGATGAAGCTTTCACTACTTAATTTCTTTTGCAACTTCATTTCATTTGCTATCAGCAGATTTACTTACTACAGATTTTTACAATAGGTAAGCAAATCTAAAATGGTAGAATCAAGTAAAAAAAACAACAGGCTTGGGTCAGGCACACATACAAAACACACACACACACACAATAAAAATTCTTAGAATCATTGCAAGATAAACTAGGAGCAAGAATTTGCAAAGAGTACGTGCGAGTTCAGGTTTATGGGTGTGTGTGGGTGTGTGTATGTGTGTGTGTGGGTGTGTGTGTGTAAGAAGCCAGTAAACAGATGAACTTGAACATAAGACAAGGAAAATGGAGTCTGAATCAGTTATGTTCCTGATGTTGTGTCTACCATTGTGTCTAAATGTTGGATCTCACCTGACACTATCCTCACAAGTAAAAAAATATATATATTTTAAACTTCTACCATGTTTTTTTAATTTGAACTTTATCTTTATTATAAGATATTTCAAGCTTTTCTAGAGCATTTTAATGACATATGGGAGGGAGGAGGAGGACCTTTACAGCTAAGCTAATTAGGATTATCCCTGAGGTAACCCCTTTAGCAGACATAGATCACCTTAACTATACAAAGAACCCTGAAGAAAAACACTTTTTTCCTAAAAATGCAAACCTTTTACCCCTCTAAATTTCCAGTTTATTTTTCTGCCATATACCATGCAGCATATCCCAACCACTATGAATTATTTAGCACAGAAATATGTACCACAGCAAAACAAATAGTAAAGGTTTGTGGTTATGAGAGTGTGAAATGTAAGGCCCTCAGAGTCTCCACATTTAAGGAAAAGTATGAAAAGTCTTTCTGAGGGTTATAAGAAGAAGGGGCATGTGTGACCTCTTCCATCATCTTTTCTTCCAGATGTCTTTTTTTTTGTCCTCCTTCATATGTTGGGGCCATCCAGCAAATAATGCAGAGGAAGAACCCCATAGAGACAAACCTGTGGTGTGTCTGCCACTTTCTCTGCATCTTTTTTCCGGAGCCCGGATAGCTCTATCCATCAGAGCTGTCAAGGACAAGTTGGCCTACAGGCGGAGCTGTGCCACGCGGGACTTGCCTCATTTCCCCGCTCTGATTAGCCTGGTTCAGCACACTCTTCTTCCACAACTCCTCCTCCTCAAAAGTTATCTGTGCATGTCTTTTTTCCCCGTAATCTCTCTCTTTGTACTGAAAGCTCATGGGACTGACTAAACGCCACAAGAAGCTTACTGATGCATGTGTGAGAATATTAGGGACAAGATGCCCATTTTTAGCTGAAGCTTACCTGGTATGAGTCTGCAAGACCTACCTACACCAGATTTGCATCATACCAACTAAAAATAAAAAAAGCTACTGATTCTCTTCCATGCAGAATCTCAAATGTATGAAGATGTAAAGAAATGGTTTTAAAGTGGCATAGAGCTGTTGTAGGATAAAGAGAATAGATTACTTTAATGAAGGTCCAGTTGTGAGAACCCATAGAGGAACCCTTTTGTGTCCATTGTTAGATGGGAACTTGCTGAATCATTTGGCATATGTGCTCTCAGGCACAGTCTGGCCTATTTACAGCCCCAATGGCAAAACATATGGCTAAAGTAGGACTGGCAACCCAATAACACACATTATCTTTTAGGACAGAACCAAGAGCAAGCTGAATCCATCAATGACACAACCCAACTGTGCATGCTCACTTGCTGGGAGCTGTTTAATTTTAAAATTGGGGAAGTAAGTTGGGAATTAGTGTTCTATTTTTGGTTATGTTTCTACGTTTGCACTGTCGCTGACTGGCTCTTAGAAATAATCTATCAGGTCAAACGCTTCCGAATTTCTATTCTAAATTTCTAATAATACAACCCCAAATAGATAATGTTTCATTTCTGGCATATACAGAATATCACATGCTATTTCTTCTCAATAGCTATGGCATGTTTAAAACATGATTCATTCATTCATTCATTTTCTACCGCTTATCCGAACTACCTCGGGTCACGGGGAGCCTGTGCCTATCTCAGGCGTCATCGGGCATCAAGGCAGGATACACCCTGGACTGAGTGCCAACCCATCGCAGAGCACACACACACTCATTCACTCATGCAATCACACAATAGGGACAATTTTCCAGAGATGCCAATCAACCTACCATGCATGTCTTTGGACCAGGGGAGGAAACCGGAGTACCCGGAGGAAACCCCCGAGGCACGGGGAGAACATGCAAACTCCACACACACAAGGTGGAGGCGGGAATCGAATCCCGACCCTGGAGGTGGTGCTAACCACTAAGCCACCGTGCCTCCCTTTAAAACATGATATGAACACGAAATTAAAGAATAAAGACGCTCTACCGAAAATATATCAGTAGATCTTAAAGTGGGGTCCAGGACCCAGAACCAGGGAGTCTGTGATGTTTTTTTTTTTTTAGATCAAGTGATGGAAATCATAACCTACCATTATCAAATTTACATTTATGAACGAATATTAAAATCTGAAACCGCATTTGAAAGTCCCACATAAGGTTTCAAAGAACCTTCTTCTATTAAGACTAATTGAATAAAATGTTTCCTTTTGTTTGTTGTCTACAAAGGTTTCCACAATTTTAATTGCACACGCAATCATCGTTCATTAAGAGTGTTTTGCAGCACTCTGTATTTTTCCCTTTTAGGTGGAAACACCCCAAATTACACATTTGATAAGCTATATCATTTTAAGACTTAATCCACTGTAGACCCTGATTTTGTAGATAGTTTTTACTGGTGGTTGTTGAAGTCTGGAATGGAAATTAACCAAGATATCTGGACCCAGTATATGTACATATTTCAGCCAGATAGGCAGGAAAGTACAGCATCACTACAGAGGTTAAGGTGCAATGACATTATCTGTCAGTTGTACTGAGCACAAGTAATATGTTTCTTCTGTGTCATATATCGTCGCTGTCAGGCGGAATCCTCGTATCTCCAAAACCATTACTTTTCAGGAAATTAAAAAAACGCCGTACCTTATCTGCAGTGCACAGGGTTTAGTCTGCGTTGTCTTGCGCTAAATTCCTGTCCTCAAACGAGCACCAGAACTAGCGGGGGTCAAGATTTTTTTTCTTTGAGCCCAGTGTTTTGAAGACATTTAGCTCAGAAGACGTGTTGATTCGTTGCGACTCTTCTTGAGGAAAAATATGCTGCGAATCTCTCCCGCGGAGTGAGGAAGAGGTGGACAGTTGAAGTGTCCAATGGAGTTATGAGATTTGCGCTCAAGCTATTTTCAAGACTTTAGATTGGTTAATAACTTGTAAAAATAACAGACCCATGTGGGGACTGACCAATAACATCGATATGTGAAAAAATATGAAATTGACAAAATTTGGACATACGAGGTTTCCGCGACGATATGTTGTAAGTTCATTTGTGTCATGTTCGTTGTTAACTAGTGTGTTTTGAGGTCTGTGCACTAAAGACACATTCACATACTCATTCACACACAATTTAAAGTCGCAGCAATTTAGAGCCTCCATGTTGTTGGGAGGCAGAAGGAAACCAGTGAACCTAGAGTTAAAGTGTTAGAACACACGAATCTCCACACAGACAGTAATCCGTGCTCAGTACCCAGCTGCATGTCCATAAACGATATGAATATACTGTACATGGTTCACTCTATAAACATAATATGTCACAGTATATCTAGACCGTTTAGCTTCCTGCAACTCATTCTCAACAAACAATTTAAGCGAGTATCATTTAATGTTTCGAAGATGAGCTACAAAACAATATTCCATCATATCTGGATGGCAAGATTTAAAAAGGCTGCATGAGTCTGAAGTGAATTATGCGCAGCTTGAGAGCAAAGGAAGGATACGCAGGAAATACTGAACTCATGAAATGCAAAGTTTCAAGAAATATATGCCAGTGTGATACAATTCACCATGTCAACATGAGCGCTGATTCAGGGCTCTACCAAACAACCTTGAAGAAAACATGCCATATTTTTGAGCTGACACTCGGATGCGACCCACAGAGCAGCACCTGCTGCTGCCAAATGAGCAGAAGTTGTTAAGTGAGGAACATTTCTCACCCTGTATATAAAACATCCTCAGGGCCACAGAGAGGAGAGGAAAGAGGAATGGAGGTCTCAGCTTGGACAGGCTAAATCGGGTGCTAATACGTTGGCTCAAATTGTTAACATAATTTCACATCTATCCATTTTAGAAATCAAATATCTATAAAATTGAACGTTATTCTCTTATGAACTTATAAAGTTCATGTTAATCACACTTTCAATATAAGTGGTGAAGTAACACCAATCACAAGGATCATTTTGGTCCGGATTTAAAATTTTTTATATTTTTTTCTGTCTGTCTGTCTGTCTGTCTGTCTATCTACAGTATCTATCTATCTATCTATCTATCTATCTATCTATCTATCTATCTATCTACAGTATCTATCTATCTATCTATCTATCTATCTATCTATCTATCTATCTATCTACCTACCTACCTACCAGAGATGGGGGACTCGAGTCATATGATGACTCGAGTCAGACTTAAGTCGCAAAAATTTGAGACTTGAGACTTGCTTGACCAATATTAAAAAAAGACTCGACTTGACTTGACATTCGTGACTTGCACATGTGTGACCTCTGCTATCTACAGTTAACTACAGTATATATATCTGTCCGTTTTTTCACGTAAATCCATCTATGTAGAGCAAATCTAATGACTTTAAAGTAGAATTTGTTCAGATGACCTTATCAAAACGAGACAAGACAAGCCTAATTGTACCCGACTGTCGTTAACCGCACAGCAGTTATCATATCCAGAGTACATGATCTCAGAGTGGATGTCAGGAGTAGATTGTAAATTTGTATCTTCCTACTGAGAAAAATGTTTAAAGGACTTGAGGTGCAAGACACTGCATTTTATTATAAAGGTCTCGTCAGCTAAGGTCTCGTCAGCTAAGGCTCAAGTAACATTTTTTTATTTAATTGAAATACGTCAGGAGTACTGAAAATTAAAGCTATAGGTTAGATCCATCTCATTGCTTTAAAGATTACATTCTATGAATTATTTGTAATGTCATCTATTAGAGCTCATTTGGAATGTAATTAATTAATTAGTCTGGAGTCTATAGACCAAATTCAAACAGGAATTCACTTAGCTGGCCTAAATGCCAAACGGCTTCGTATTAGCTGTTAATTCTCATCATATTGAGTATAACATAATGATGTTCTTCATACAGTATGCAATGTGAATATTCAACATTCAGCTCCAGAAAAGTGGCAGTCAAAGGTCACTTTTTTCCTTCTGTTGTGGTGGTACATTGTTCAGAACTAATAACAGACTGCATATATGTTTTGCATCCCGTCAGCAATGTGCAGGTTTTCTACACAACGCCGTTGTTTTCATAAAAGCATAATCACATAAGAGTGAGTCTATGGAATCTTTGGAGCTGGATTTTGTGTCTGGATATTGTTGTATTTAGTTAAACACATTGAGGCTGAGGAAAAAAATGAAGGAAATTCAGACAGACAGACAGACAGACAGACAGATAGATAGATAGACAGACAGACAGACAGACAGACAGACAGACAGATAGACAGATAGATAGATAGATAGATAGATAGATAGATAGATAGATAGATAGATAGATAGATAGATAGATAGATATCCCCTCTAGTAACAGTGCTATCTCATTACCCATGATAAGATGTCCATGATTGCTGATGTATAGATAACAGCACAACCCCAAATTTACATTGAAACAAATTTACAACCTTCAGTGAGTATTCCATGAAATATTATTGTTATAAATGTTATTTTAATATATACACTACAATTTAATCTAAAAGTAAATCAGGTTTTAACATTTACACTTATGTAATTTAATAAAACATGCATTTAACGGAATGTCTTTTCATATTGAAAGGAAAGCAAATTAAAAGTCTGTAAATTAAGCAACATAAAAGTAGCCATTTTATTAAGACAAAAGAAATGCCATATACACTAAGGAAGAGTGAGTGGGGGTCTATGGTAGATAAAGTTTTAATGCATTACAGAAAGATTTAAGCTTTTCCTTTTTAGGGATTTGTGTAGTTTTTGAAGTATTTTTTGTAGTAATCAGCAGTGCTATGAACATGCGTGATCATTTACACGTGCCTTTACAGCATTTATCCACATACATACACGAGAACGACGAAAATCAGCAGTGTAAACCAAAGGGGAATCTTAGATCAGTTTGTCTCCAAAATCATTTAGAAACAAGATTTAGAAAAATGAGTGTATTTAGCACATCCATCAACAGCACATGGGTTATGAAACTCTCCATATTTCTCACAGAGTTCTTTAAAAGTGCAACCATTTAAAGGACTTTACCAAAGAATTCATAACTGAATTTCAAAGCTTGCTGTGGGGTCTTTAATATTCTTTATAATTTGTGTATGAAATCAGAGAAAATGAGGGGGCAGAACAGCTGGACCGCAATTCCCACAGTGAGGGAGAGTGGGAGAGCAAGGGAGCGTGAGGCATGATGAACGTTTCTGCAGTGCTGTCATCTGATGCTCCCATTTGACAGTCTCTTTTGGAGCTCTCCCACTCCTCCTCAATGCTTCATTCCTTTTCAATGTCATCGTACAATCTAAGAAACGATTAGAACTAATGAAAATAAATGCATATGGTTCATTTTGTGTGTGTGTGTGTGTGTGTGTGTGTGTGTGTGTGTGTGTGTGTGTGTGACGAGTATGTGGAGGTCCATTAAAATCTCAGTGTCTGTATATGCAAGGAAAGCAGAGGCAGACGGAAAAAGGAGACAGAGCGGGAGAGTTAGAGAGAGAGAGAGAGAGAGAGTGAGATGCTGTCCATCACTTTATACTGCAGTTGGCACTGTCAGTAAATCCAGATCTATTGTGCTGTCTTTTCCAACACTAACTTTGCCAAACAATGTTGAAATATACCTAGCTATGTTTCCTAACTTTAGGTAAGAATAGCAAGAGGATGGTAACACCATGAGCAAGAGCTGTTGCATTCACAGAGCCCAGTGCTGTTGAATTCTCGATTCTCATTTATCAGAAAGTGTTAATTCATTTTCTATAACAGCACACTTCTGATACTTTAACTTTCCTGTAGTCTTGCCAAATTTTTGGTGAAAATTAATTGAACTGGTGAAATCGCAAGCAAAGGATGCTTCTTTTAAACTACTAGCCGTGAAGAGACGTTTGTAGTCACTTTCTACGATAGCTGTACTCATGTTTGACACCAGAAATGGAGACGGCTTTGGCTGAATGTACGTTGTTATGACAAGACATGACACATCTTGGCCCAATTCTGCAGAAAATCTAGGGTAAGATTGTCATGTCTTGGTCACATTACCATCACATTATTCTGTTTATTTATTTCATTTTATTACCATACCTTTCTAACATGCAATATTCCTTACATCCATTTATAAAGAACTGGCAGGATACACCCTGGACGGAGTGCCAACCCATCGCAGGGCACACACGCTCTCATTCACTCATCCACTCACACACTACGGACAATTTTCCATAGATGCCAATCAACCTACCATGCATGTCTTTGGACCGGGGGAGGAAACCGGAGTACCCGGAGGAAACCCCCGAGGCACTGGGAGAACATGCAAACTCCACACACACAAGGCGGAGGCGGGAATCGAACCCCCAACCCTGGAGGTGTGAGGCAAACATGCTAACCACTAAGCCTCCGTGCCCCCCTGTATGTAACACAAATGAAACAAAAACACCTAGAAATATATATATATATATAATTTATATAAGTATATAAAAAATGTCTGAGTGGAAAGATTTTCATCTGAGATGAATGAAGCAACAGAAGTGTGGTCCAGGGGAGATTGCGGTTAGGCTGTACAGTATGTAAAGACATGGAGCTAAACCATCCCTCATGACACCATTGAAGACAGGTACATGTCCATGGGAGACATTATTAGGTTTTAACAAACCTCTTAAGCCAGCGGTCAGCCAAACAAATAAATTGAAAACGTGCCCTTGACAATCCGCGACTGACACCACATTTATGAGCGCTCTGAAAAATTAAGGTTTTGGTAGGTCACACTGTCTAGCCTCTGGGAAATTAAGACAGAGGAAATGAAAAGGGCCAGGGAGCTTTAGGTGACTGTGAGCATGTAAGACATACCCTATGGGCCAAAAGCATGGTTGATATAAATGGAGGAATATGACCAAGCCTATGTATGTTGAAATTGCATGCAAAGGAATCTGCATGTTTGTCATGTGATATGTGCTGACTGACTTACAGTAAATTCCTAAATATGATTTGAGTGTGTATTTTATTTAAAAGCCTGAATAGAATCAAACAGCAAGCTTGCAACTGAGCTGAGCATCAAATCCACATCACTGTTTTTTTTTTGCAACATACACATTACTATTGTGTTATTATAAGATATATATAAGATAAGATAAGATAAGATAATCTTCATTCGTTGATAAGATAATTCATTTTATCATGAATGTTTTGATCGCTTAAATATGATCTGATTGTCAAAATTCCCTTCAGATTTCATGCCATAACTCTTAAGTTAATACTGCATGAATGGATCACTCTGCATAATTCATAATCACTTGTTTAAATTAAGTTCAAATTAAGTACACTAACGTTTCATTTCGCCTGCTGAATGGAAATCGACTTATCAGATATTTTTAATCGATATAAACAAATGAATTATTTCATCACTGCAAGTCTACTATAAAAGTATTCAAGACTTTCAGATTTAGATGTTTGTTTTTAGTGGACGACAGAAACATCTTCAAATTTTAGATGCTTATGAATGAGCACTTCTCAGAAGAGCAGAAATTGGTTTGATTTACTTTAAAAACAGAAACATTTATGGGAAGGCATTTGGGACTTTTCTATGAATATATTGCCCCTAGTAGGCTAGATTCATTCATTCATTCATTTTCTACCGCTTATCCGAACTACCTCGGGTAACGGGGAGCCTGTGCCTATCTCAGGTGTCATCAGGCATCAAGGCAGGATACACCCTGGACGGAGTGCCAACCCATCGCAGGGCACACACACACACTCATATTCACTCACGCAATCACACACTACGGACAATTTTCCAGAGATAGGCTAGATTCAATTAAATTCAATTTAATTTAATTTAATTTAAAATTTATTTGTATAGCACTTTTAACAGTGGGCATTGTTTCAGAGCACCTTTACAGAACATAAGAAGCATAATGCAAAAAGTTTAATATTATACAAAGATTACTCTCTCATCTCTCATTTTCTACCGCTTATCTGAACTACCTCGGGTCACGGGGAGCCCGTGCCTATCTCAGGCGTCATCGGGCATCAAGGCAGGATACACCCTGGACGGAGTGCCAACCCATCGCAGGGCACTCTATATACAAAGATTAATATAAAACAAAAATTCAAGATTAATATTAGACTTATATTTGTATTATATATATTCATATTATATATAAATACAAATGTGTTTGTATTTATCCCCAATGAACAAGCCTGAGGTGACTGAGGTGAGGAAAAGCTCCCTTAGATGGAAGAGGAAAAAACCTTAAGAGGAACCAGACTCAAAAGGGATCCTCATCCTCATTTGGGTGGCAGTAGGGGGTAAAACAAATATATGTAAATCTACAAATTCTTAAAGTGTCGAGCTCATATAAGCCATTAACCGTCACTGTGGAGTTTGGTATATAAGGCATATAGGTTATAAGGCATGACCAGCAAAACACAACAATGTCATGAGTCAGAAATTAAAATACTATTAAAAATGTATTCAGGGTTACGTAGAATTCGTAGGACTTTTGCATTTACTGATGATATTTAAACATTTGTAAAGGATTATTGCGGCACACATTGTCATAAAGCACGTATATTCATGTCAAGTTGAATCAAGTGACAGATTCTTAATTTAATATTGTGTTATAACAAATTGTGCTATTTTATGACCTCTATCTATCCATCCATTCTGTGTTATTGTCCATTAGTGTGTTTTTTTATTAAGGAAGAATCCAGAAGTCTAATAAAAAGTGAAAACTGGGGTCAGGGGACAGGGATGTAGTAACAAACTAATCATGAGCAGTAACACAGGCAAGGTTCAGGGCACAGAAACAAAATTCGAAAACTCTATGCTGGGAAGACTTCATGAAGAAGATCCAATAACACACCAGTGAAGGGATAGGGGTGGTGACAGGACTACAAACCAAAACAAAAGAACCTGGCACAATTCAAACTAAAGTATGTGTAGAGCTAAACAAGCTCAACCTGTTAGGAGAAACATGTAACAACCGTCATGACATTTCTGCAATGTCAGAGTCATGTTATTATGATGCTGTGATCTAACCATGACGCCTAACACCAATTTAGGATCAGCAAACATAAAAATCATTATGGGGTCATGACTCATGTCAACACTGATGATGACAAAAGAAGAGCCTAATGTGGAAAGGTTACGTCAGTCGATATTTAAGCACATCTAACCTAATGGCTGCTACTTTTAACATAAAGGCACTAGAATGGATTAATCCAGCTCGCTGTTCAAAAGGCCTTTATTCTTCCAGTGTAATTTTGGTCCCAGTTAGCTGTGACCTCTGACTAAGATTTACTCTCTGTAACCTATGTTACTAAAAACACCATGTTTTCTTCTCTCCAGCTGCTGTCAACAAGAAAAAATAACATATTTCAATTTATTCCTTCCTTTAGGCCCTACACTTTTCTCCAGGGGCTGGCAGCAAAACAGTAATTATCAGCGCTCCCAGAAGAGCATAGCGTTGCCTTATGAAAACTGCTAATTACAACATGATAAAGAGTGGGCTAGCACTGGCCTACTACAAACCAGTATCAGAGATCCCGAGGCTCCCAAATAAAATCGGAAAACATCCGATTGTTAGTTAAGGAACTGATTACTCCCTATAATATAGCTGAAATTCAGTGCATTATTTCTTGTAGACTGTAAGGTCGAACTGCTGCTGTAATCTTAAAGACTGTCCTGTGTTCATTTCTTTCAGCACACATAGTACAGTTTGACTTTAGGCTTCTACATCTGTGTACTTTAATAATTTATGACCCACTGTCAGGTTTCACAAAGAGGACAGAGGGTCCTCATCTTTGAGTCCTCTCAATGTTTTTCCCCATGAAAACTTAGGAGGCTTTCACACTGCCAGTTTAGTCTGAAACAGAGCTTTGCATGAAAAATTATTAATGTGAAAGCTGTCATGTGGACAGTGAAGCACACCATGGTACAAAACCCCAGCCAATGTGTAGGAGGTGATCTTAGTTATTCTGGTTGCACTGGAAATGTGCTGCAAGTCCCATGGATGTAAACACAGCTCATACTCAGGTCCCTATTTATTCAGTAAGTAAAGTAACCTGTACATTTATCCGATGAAGACATCGTTAGTTTTCACAGCACATGTGTACCATGTGTGGCAAGGAAACGTCGGGAGACACAGAAGAGATGAAGTGCCATATTGCATTAATGATAGCGAAATGATAATAATAATAAAAAAAAAAAAATTAAAAAAAAAACAGCATGTTTGTGTTCTCCGTGGGCGTTTGTGATGATGTAAGCTCAACGCAAATGCACCGGGGTTCGATAGAATCAAGCGAGACTGAAACCAGACGACACTGTGGGGGGGAACCGGGAACAATCCCCTTTGGATTCAAACTTGCAACAAACATGCCCAGTGTGAAAACCACCTTAGGGTCTTTTATGTTACCACTATCTCCTCCCGCTTGCTCATTAGAGATCAAAATCTCCAGCAGGATTTCTGTAAAGCTGCTTTGTATTCTTAAAAACCACTGTAGAAAAAAGGAGAAGAGAGAAGAGAGAAATTAACATATTTGGGTGAGCGTAGAAGAAAGTAAGCTTTAAAATCTTTCCATATTAGTGCAGATTGCTTTCAGCCTGTGCTGCAGTGAATCATTGGTCAAATTAAATTACTCACCAAAGCAGTGCATAATTCAGCTTCATACAGATGATGAAGATAGAAATAGAGATGAATCATCTGGTCATCTACTAGAAATATTGCAGTAAATGACCAGTACAGCAAGCTTCATTAATTCTCTTACTCAGTGATCAGTAGCAAAGGGAACATCTTGTATAATGACCAGACGTCACTGATTATTATCATAAACATAGGGTTCTTAATGTTGGGTTAATGTACAGGTTTAAATTCAATTCTGTAGTAAAGGTTCGCTTTGATTTTTGATATTTCATGTGTTAAAATTAACTGGTTTTTGTTGCTGTAATTGGAAATAGTTAATTGCTGTAGTTGCTGTAATTGGAAATAGACATAAATAAATAAGTAAATAAATAAATAAGTAAATAAATAAATGGACATAATTAAATCTTTTTAAATTTAGTTCTAAACATGTTTTTGCTGTTGTTTCGTATATTTAAATTGAAACTGTACAATCTTTTTTTTTGTCTTTAATCGTTATTATTTCCCTGTTATCTTATATTAGAGAACTGAAAGACTAAATACGGCTAACTGAACTGTCCCAACAGACAAAAAAAAAACAAACTGTGGTGGAAAAGCTTTCTAGTAATCAATGTCAGTCTGATTTTAAGACCAGCTCAATGGAAAAATCTTTAAAACTCTTAACTACACATTAAGTGTTTCTTTTATCTCTTAAACCTGTGAATCAGACAGAAAAACCCAACAACTTGTGCGATTAAGTCCATGTCATGATGAGCTACAATCACATATTGAAAAATGTTGAAAGCCCGTTGCGAGGCACGTGCACGTGTACTGCAGTAGTACACTGTAGTACACTGGTGGTGTGTTATTGCGAGCTGCAAGTCGGGGTTTTTTTACACACAGGCAAAGGGTTCATTAGAGTATTACAACTTTTAGTAGACCTTTTCAAATATATCATCACATGTGCTGCTTTATATATTTGCTCTAGCCCTTTTGTTACCTTCAGATTACATATCCATTCAGAGTGTGTGACTCAAATGATCATTTTTAGCCTTTTCATGCTATATTTTTTGGTATTTGCTTATTAGCTACTGTACTACACGCTGTATGAGAGGCAAAGCACCTAAGCGTTCTCTGCTGTTTCAGTAGATCAATAACGTTGAAACAATATTAAAAAAAAAGCAATTCACCTATACACTAAAAATGACCAGATATAACAAGATTTTTAGAGAAACTTTGTGAAATTTGCCAGCAGTAAAAATGACAGAAAAAAGATTGGGCAGTGGTTAAAGTGGTTGATGCGCTGGGTTGTTGATTGAAGGATCAGTGTTTAAGCCCCAGCACTGCCAAGCTGCCACTGTTGGGCCCTTGAGCAAGGCTCTTATCCCTCACTGCTCCAGGGGCTATGGAGCATGACAAACCCCAACCGTCACAGTTGCTGTAGTGTGTATGTGACAAAATAAAGGCTTCTATTCTAGTAATAAAATATTATATAATATTTGGATTGGTGGGAGAACATTATGGCTTTACTGTATTAACTAAAGAATGGCAAAGTGCTTTTTATCCACTTATGCTTACATTTAACGTTCACTTGCATTAAAGAAGCTATGAATTGTTCATTCCAAATCTACAGTCTTATTATACCATGAAGTTAATAAGACAACAAAACACATTTATTCATGTTACTGAAGTCATGACACTGGAGACTCCTTCAAAAAATGTGAAATAAACGTATCCTTACAGAAACGTTAATTACTCTCCAATGCTTCTCTCTTTCTACACATCCCGAGGCATCCAGAAATTGTACCAGCTCCGATTGTCTTCCGTGCCATGAAGATTTTGGACCTGCACTGAGATGAGGGCGACTGACTGTGAGGATCCTGAGGCATCTACAGATCTACCAGCTCCAGTTAGACTCTGCTATACTAAAGAGGAGAAGCCAACTCCATGTGGATTTTTATTTTTATTTTTATACACAAATTTTATCTGTTTATTGGGTCTAAATTATGTGAAACACCCACCATACACATCCTTGTCAGACTCAAGAATTCAACAGCGCTGTGGTAGAACTATACATAACGTCCATATATCTATGGCTGCTTCAAATCCTGCACAGTGAAACCGTCTTTATCGCTCAGCCCAAGGTGATGATATGCACATATCCATTAAGGTCTGTGATATAAAATTATTTGCAGGTTAACAGAATCCCTGTGACCTTGGAAACTCTCACAAGCCTGTAGCTGGAATTTAGCATGAAATTAGACTAGAAAAGCTGCCAGCTGAAATTAATCAGAAGATAAATCGTCCAATCGGTAGAAGTTCCAATCCAATTGAAGGTGCCAGAATGACATGCTGTATTATTCTCACCCATTTAAACCTGGATTTTATTTAATAATAAAATGAGCAAAAATAAAAGCAGCATGGAGTCAGATTGCTGTTCGCATTTATCCACCTGCATGGCCACTGAATTCATGTTATTATGAACATTCAACATACTGCATGTATTCTAACATGGAGTTATTCTCAAAAGAGGTGCTAAGATACTATTTGTGTGTGAGGAAATCATTTTCAGACAGGGAGAGTACAGCAGGGACACATGCTACCAAGTTTTAATGTAAAGTACACAGGGCCATTTTGACAGCTGTGGAATGAAGCGCGAGGGCTCAATATTTTCCACAAATGACTCCAACATTTCATCTAAAAAAAAAAAAGAAAGAAAGAAAAAAAAGATGATTAATCTGATTCTCCAAGATGAGTCACGCAGGTGGTTCATTTGAAGGACAGATACCTGAATACATACTGTCATAAGAATAATAAGATGAACCGAGAAATGTGCTTTTAGCTAACAAATTCATCAGGAGCATACAGTATACAGTGTATAGGTGTGAATATGGCTGTCTTTTCTAAATCTGCTGTTTTACATAGACAGAATATGGGGAATTCATCTTGTGCAGATGATTTATTATCAGTAACTGCATTGCAGTGCTGCAAACAGAAGCTGAAACACAGTGTGCGTGTTGAAGGCCTTATAAAAATGCGATCTTTATCCGGCATGTAGATATGGCAACCTTCAAAATGAATGAAAGATACACACTCTGCTGAATACAAAGCCAAAATATCTCCATGACTGACACGTTTCATATGATGATTAATAGAATACTTTGGTAAAATTTGATTTTTGTATAATTCAGTTCAGTAAATAATAAATCAGCCACAGGCTGAAGGTCTATAAATGATTTACAGTGTTAACCTACTTTGAATTAACATTCGAGCGGCTTTACAGAGCAAAGTTGAGAGGAGTGGGAGCTAGATGTTGGCATGTTATAGCAGTGAGCTGTCCTCTCTACGGATCCATGTGCAACGGAGTACTGTGAAGAGCTGCGTCATGCCTGGGCTGGGTGTGTGGGTGTGTGTGTGCCGTGGGCCTTGAGCTCAGTGCTCACCGGGGGCCCAACGTGGGCTCGCTGCACAGTCATCCGGCACCTTCTGGAGAGGCATTTACATCGCTTCATCCTTTTACACAGAGCAGAGTGGACAACAGAGGACAATCACTCATGTAATGGACATCAAAGCTGGGATGAGAGGATTGATCAACTATAGATTGTACCTTTGGTAGAAATGTGTGTGTGGCGATCAGCAGAGATTTGTTTAATCTGCTCTGATAGATAAAGCAAGTTGATCAATGCCACAAAATATATGATCCAAATACACACAGGGGGAAAAAATGTTAAACGTGACAGATTTTCACGGTCTCAGAACATCCATCCTTCCATTTTCCGTATCCCTTCTACTACACAGGGTCACAAAGGAACCTGGAGTCTATCCCAGGAGACTCTGGCTACTCCGGGAGACACCCTGGATGGCTGCCAACCCATCACAGGGAACAATCAAAGGCTATTTATTTCAGTTTGTGCTGCCAATCAGCATACCACATGTCTCTGGCCTGGGGAGAATATACTGAGGACAACTCACAAGCACAGGGAGGACATGCAAATTTCACATGCATGAGAATCAAACCACCAAGCATGGAGATCGGAGGCAAAAAACCCCTATAAAAATCATGACCCAAATAAAAACATTTACTACCTTAGTTAACTAGCCAAGTTAACAAGTGTTAAGAGTGTGGAATTACTTCCCAGGCACTATGCTATTCCCACTTGCTTTTTAGATGTTGCCTTTCCTAATTTCCATCTATTAATTTAATCTTCCTGAAGAACAACGTTACCCCACTGAGCTTACAAGTGATATAGTACGCGAAGTCCCGACGTCAAGCCTGTGCCTCTGATAGGCTTAACAGTAGAGTGGATTGATCTGTCATCGCTGCTTAACAGTAAGCACTGAATTAGATCATTTTAAACACTGCATTGTTCCCAATGTTCCAAATTTAAATTCAAAGCTGTTGTGTTTAACACCACAGAGGAAAGATAATATATCGTCGCTGTCGGTCGGAAACCTCGTATGTCCAAATTTGGTCAATTTCATATTTTTTCACATAACGATGCTATTGGTCAGTCCCCACGTGGGTCTGTTATTTTTACAAGTTATTAACCAATCTAAAGTCTTGAAAATAGCTTGAGCGCAAATCTCATAACTCCAGTGGACACTTCAACTGTCCACATCTTCCTCATTCCGCAGGAGAGATTCGCGGCATATTTCTCCTCAAGAAGAGTCGCAACGAATCAACACGTCTTCTGAGGTAAATGTCTTCAAAACACTGGGCTCAAAGAAAAAAAAATCTTGACCCCCGATAGTTCTGGTGCTCATCTGAGGACAGGAATTTAGCGCAAGACAATCCACTGCAACGTGGACTAAACCCTGTGCACTGCAGATAAGGTACGGCGTTTTTTTAATTTCCTGAAAAATAACGGTTTTGGAGATATGAGGATTCCGCCCGACAGCGACGATATGCAGTATTTGTTTACATTTTCATTGAAATGTTTGATGTTTGGTGTCTTTGCCTGAGTAAAAGCCCTCTGGGAATCAACAGTGGATGATCCTGCTTCGTATCAGCTTCCACTCTTTAAACCTGGATCAAAAAATGCCTCAGAAGATCCTTATCTTTTAAGTTCAGGCTTTTCAGTTGTTTACTGCAGGTAATTCCACCGAATATGATACAGATACTGGAATTATTTGAAACCGTTGTTAGAGCTGTTGTATAGTGTTGTGGTATCAGTTGTCTTGGTCTCATCATAAACACGGGTGAAATTTTCCTCAGCATCGTCTCGGCCCGGGTCTACGAAGATTACAAATATACCTTAAATATACCATAACCTCCTTTTCCCTGAACAAAAACGTTGTAATGTTCTCGTTACAGTAAAAATTCTAAATATCTGCTGTTTTACAGCACCTACAAATTTCAGCTTTGTTTTGTTTCAAAATGCTTCATCTTCATTTGCATATTTATATATTGCATATTTCTAAATATAGGAATGGTATAGATAGAAAACTCAGTCAATTTTATTTACCCCACATTTGCTTTGTAATCCCACATATGCTCTGTAAACTGCAGCCGTTGCTAGACGAATGGGAATGGGATGTGTGTAAAAAACATGTGTGTAACAAATGATAATACTAACATTATTTTAGGTAAATCTAGAGATATTTGATGTTATGTTAGAAAGATAAAGCAGCCAGCAAAATTAAAACCTCTGAACATCTGGTCTCTTTCTTGACATGAACTCGGGCATGATGGCCTCGCCTTGGTCTTGTCCTACTTTCATTCTGTCTTGACTCAGTTTATTGGCTATGTCCTTGGTCTTGGGTAAGGTGGGTTTGAATCCAACACTACTATGACATGGAACTACTGAAGAGTTCAGCACGTGTGTACTGGAAGAAGACTCACGGTTATATGACGTTTTGGGTAGTTTCTATTTCTGAAGTAATTTCTCACTAGGGTTGGGAACCGAGAACCGGTTCTTATTCAGAACCGGTTCTGTTTTTTAACAGGAACCGGAACCACGCGGAATTTTCAAGTTTCGGTTCCAAACGCGGTTCCGATGCGATGACTGGCAAAGCGCTGGGAGCGGTCACTTTAAATAGCCATGTCTTACCTCATGAATATTAATTGTTTTACAGTCACGCAACCAAATTAACGCAGCTTACCACAGAAATCAGTCACTCGCGCTGCTGTGCTGAGGTACACTTTGTGTTAAACATGTCTAAAAAAAAGTCTAAAGTGTGGATTCATTTCCAAAGCTACAACAATGAAGCACTGAACCCACTGAGAAGGTTTTCTCCACAGCTGGAGATACAATAAGCCAGGAAAGGTCTCGTCTTCTCTCAGAGAAAGCAGACGTTAATTTTTCTTCAGAAAAATTGCTAACTGTTTTGCTAAGTTGTAATTCTGGATGTTAAATTTGATGTTGGATTTATTTAAATTTAAATTGATATGAATTGAAATGCTCTGTTTAAAATATTTAAAGAGTGATTAATAAACACAAATGGAATTGTTTAAGTATTGTGCATTATTTTTCACATTTCTTTTATTATGGAATCTGAATCAGAACCGGGAATCGTAAGGCAGAACTGGAACCGGAATCGGAATCGGAACCGGAAAATTTCTTTTGATACCCAACCCTATTTCTCACACTTGTTCACTATCTAGTATAAGATCTCTGTATAGAGCGCCTGCATAAAGCAACAGTAAGAGAGTTAGAGTTAGCTAAGAAATTGTGAGGTCAATAATATGAGTAAGAATATGAGCAAGAGATGAGAGTGGGAAGGTAAAAACTCTCTTGAGAAAAAAGAAAACAGGACCTCTGACTCAAAAGGGAATCCATACTGTTCAGGGCAGATGGTGGGATAATAAATCATTACTGAAAGAATATTCATGTGAACAACATAAGCATAAGTATGTCTTATGTGTAAGCATAAGTATGTCTTTCTGATTACAGCAGCAGTTCTAGATACAAATCTACAGAATCCAGGTGAAAAATAAAGAAAACGGTTCATACCGTGGCTGTTGATTTAAGATGTTAATATAATAATTTAATCCTGAAATTAAATCTTCATCATCATTTCATCATTAATTTACATCACCACTTTTTTGGAAATGAATAAAATATGTTTTAGAATCTTTTAGCTCAACCATTTTCTTGGCAATTTTTGGTTTACTCTTTGGATTCATTACACGCAAACTCAACTAAATCAAAAACTGAACAGAAAATCATGTAAAAGTAACAGATGTGAAAGCACATTCTTCTAAAAAGGCTAATGGTACCATCAAAAGACAATAAATTCAGATGAGTAAATTCAAATTTATTTTTAGAAATAAAATTCTAATCTATAATTCGTTTGTGGGTGCACGGTGGCTTAGTAGTTAGCACGTTCGCCTCACACCTCCAGGGTCGGGGGTTCGATTCCCGCCTCCACCTTGTGTGTGTGGAGTTTGCATGTTCTCCCCGTGCCTCGAGGGTTTCCTCCGGGTACTCCGGTTTCCTCCCCCGGTCCAAAGACATGCATGGTAGGTTCATTGGCATCTCTGGAAAATTGTCCGCAGTGAGTGAATGAGTGTGTGTGTGTGCCCTGCGATGGGTTGGCACTCCGTCCAGGGTGTATCCTGCCTTGATGCCCAATGACCCCTGAGATAGGCACAGGCTCCCCGTGACCCGAGGTAGTTCGGATAAGCGATAGAAAATGAATGAATTAATTCATTTTGTTTACCTGATTTTGATTAACATGCTCTGTTGCACTTCTCCAAGAAAAAAAACAAAACAGAAATGCAGCCAATACCACCTTCTTTCTCAGACAGAGGCGATGTGACTGACATGACAAGTCTGCGGTAGATCCAGAGCCTTTTGCAGTAATATGAGCTGAGAATACACCCTGGATGGAACACTAGGTGATACACACCTTCACACACTCATTCACACCTAGGGGCAATTTAGTGTAACCATTCCACCTATTATCATGTTTTTCAGAGGAAATCTGAGAATCTGGAGGAAGCCCATGTAGACATAGAGACACTCGGGAAACTCCACACAGGCAGTAAGTAGAGCTCAAGATCAGATCTGAGACATTAACTCGACCCACTGCGCCATGCAACAGACAACTCTTTAATAACATTTATATGGAAATGTTAACATTTTTATGCATGGTTGGAAATGAATGTAGACATGGTGTAGGATGTTCTCTGTTTAATGAAATGAAAAAAAAAAATCAGTTTATTTTTTGTGTATTTTTTCCAGATGCGCTTTACTGGTCAAAGCTTTGAAACAATACATCACAAGATCATGTAGACATTTAGAAGTAAATGTCAAATAACTGTCAAGGAAGAAATCTGTAATATTTACTATAAAATACCAACAAAACAACACAGTCAAATATTAGGACTCATAAACTGTCTGTTTCTCCTCGTTTTCCCTTTCAGTCAGTTTCATAAGCTGCCACTGGAGATTTAGAGTCCAGTCGTTTTTAATTAGAGAAAGCTGCTACTTTGGCTGCATGTTATTTTAACACAACCATTTTTAGGTCTGTCATACAACACATTTCCAGGACCTTTCTGTTTTTCTAGCTATTTAATAATCCAGAAAATGATCATCATCATCAAATGATCAATAAATCATTTATTTATTCATCTTTATTAACTGCCTTTTCATCATCAGAGTCATGGAGGATTCCAAGCTTGTCCAGTGTATGGAGGCAGGACAACTCATTGGGACATCAGTTCATCACAGACACCAGAACTGGGACGCCAGTTTATCTCAGGGCACAATGCACACACACGCACACACACGCACACACGCACACACGCACGCACGCACGCACGCACACACGCGCACACACACGCACACGCGCACACACACACACGCACACACACACGTGCACACACACTCGCACACGCGCACGCACGCACACACACACTCACACTCACACACACACACACACACACACACCTACTGTGCAAACCAGAGAACCCAAAGGAAACTGGTACAAATACATCCGTCCATCACCCATCCATTTTCTGTACCACTTATCCTACACAGGGTTGTGGGAGGCCTGAAGCATATCCCGGGGGTCTCTTGGCACGAAGCTGGGGATACCCTGGATGGTGGGCCAATACACCACATGATACAATCACACACTCACACATTACAAACACTTCAGAAACACCAATCAGCCTACAGCACATGTCTTTGGACTGGGGAGGAAACCAGTGTACTAAGAGGAAGCACAAGGAAAACAGGCAAACAGGAATCAAACTCCCTGAAAGGCTATTATTAACCCTATTACCTTTTAATTAATAATAATTCAAATCATATTATTATGTTAAAAAAGAAATAAAATAAAGCATCAAAATAATGCTGCACTTCCTCCTCAACGAGGTGAATTCTTTTCCATTATACTTTATATAATCTAAACTAAGGGGTTAACTCAGAGTGTCGATCACAAGCCGGGATAAAAGTGGAGGGTTGTGTCAGGAAGGGTATCCAGTATAAAACCTGTAGCAAAATGAAACTTGTATCAGATGATACTCTGTAGTCCTCATAGTTATATACTATTAATAGCACTATTTCTTCAGATGTCCTTTTCAGTAATTGTGCACAAATGTGAACACAAATCACACTATTTTTGCATCCGAGAATGCAGTCGGTGTTCACACACTGCATCATCAATTCTGCTTCAGAACAACAACCAAATCTGATTAAAACACAGAAACAGTGTTGTTTTACATCCTTTAAAATGAAGCATCATTTAATCTCCTATTCCTTCTTCCCTCCATTATCTGATCTCTTAAGCTCCACATATTTCATCTCTATATTTCCTATAAGTCTTTATTTAAGACAGACGTTTAGGCTAAAGTTCAGAATTCTGTCCTTATATCTTTGGTTACACACACACACATATACAAACACACACACACCAAGCTTTGTACATTAAGTAATAAGGCATTTCCTGTTTAGAGAGAGTAAAAGTGGTCTGATGACAGATTTCCCAGATAATGATTCATCACAATGCCTTACAAAAGCACCCAAACCTCATGGGAAGGAACTTCAACACTTTTACACATTTTAGAAATGAGGTGAAGCTGAGCACTACACCTGCAAGGAGTAAGAATTACTCACCCGCTGAAGTGAGAAGTTCGGCTGTGCCCCCCCCCAAAAAAAAAAAATAGAGCTGTAAAATACTTTCAGAATTTTTGCCTCAATCACTCCAAAGTCACCGTGCAATAAAGAAAAAAGCATGAAAGCCAGCTTGGCAAAAAAAAAAAAGTGCTTTGCATCTTAACTCTGTAAAGATGGCAATCTGTCGAGTCATCTGTGAAATCTCCAAGGAGCAAGAGCAGGAAAGAACAGCAAGAAAGTTCCAGAATCATCCATCTATAAATCCCCTCTCTTAGATAACACGCAGGATAAGGAAAGCAGGTGGATTTACAGGTGTAAGGTCTCCAGAGCGATTCAAACTCTCCACCTACTGAAGAGGTGCTAGAGTCAATTACAGAGTGTCCCGACGCTTAGAGTAATACGCTTTACTTGGTAGAGATCTTTATTTTTAGCAGAGTATAAATATTTCTGAAGTTCAGAATGTGTGACAATAAGTTCACGATAATAATATTAAAGAATATTAAATCAAGATTTGATAAATTAGCTTATTATTGACTCAGTAGGAGAAAATGTCTAAACCTGGCTAAAATTAAACTGTTTTTAGATTCATACACTGATACTGATAATAATGTTTGATACCAGACTTTAGGCTCAAAAGGAGATGTAGAAAAAAAACCTACTGGTGCATGAGTTTAAATTATAGAGCTTAAAGAAGCACACTGGACACAAAACTAGCTACTGGGCTACAGAGTTTGGATCATTAAGAGAAGAGTTGTCAGAGATTTGCATTCAGACCTGTCTGATCTGTCTAGCTTGTTAAAAAGATGGTTGATGATTAAATGGTAATGTTTAAATTCAAAACGGGTGGATCTCATCTGCTCAGAGTCTATGGCACAAAACGCATTTAGATGCTTTGTTGCTGGTTTTCAGGCCCGAAATATATACATGTGGAAGATAAGAAAAAAAGTTAAAACAAGAAAAGAAAAATAAAGAATTTAGGAGTGATTATAGAGATCCGGGGGGCACGGTGGCTTAGTGGTTAGCACGTTCGCCTCACACCTCCGGGGTCGGGGTTCGATTCCCGCCTCCACCTTGTGTGTGTGGAGTTTGCATGTTCTCCCTGTGCCTCAGGGGTTTCCTCCGGGTACTCCGGTTTCCTCCCCCGGTCCAAAGACATGCATGGTAGGTTGATTGGCATCTCTGGAAAATTGTCCGTAGTGTGTGATTGTGTGAGTGAATGAGTGTGTGTGTGTGTGTGCCCTGCAATGGGTTGGCACTCCGTACAGGGTGTATCCTGCCTTGATGCCCGATGACGCCTGAGATAGGCACAGGCTCCCCGTGACCCGAGGTAGTTCGGATAAGCGGTAGAAAATGAATGAATGAATATAGAGATCCGGTTTATCATTCTGAACAGAAATTATTTACAAATTAGCCACCGATGCAAAACTTTAGCTAACGTAACCATACATAGTTATATGTAGCTGCAATTATACAGCTAGCTTGTGCACAGTTGTTGTTTTGTTTTCTGTTTGTAAAATGAAGCCATTTTCAGACATTTTTTTGCAGGTGGATAATGTGGCAAAAATATACCTACAGATCTCTTAATGTTACACAATAAAAGAAAAAGAGATAAAAAATATAAATATACTGTATATAAAATATAGAGATTTATCTTTAATAATAATAATAATAATAATAACAACAACAACAACAACAACAACAACAACAACAACAACAACAACAACAATAATAATAATAATAATAATAATAATAATAATAATAATAATAATAATAAAACAGGAGCCTGGGGTAGCCAGATAATTTGCAAGCTACAAGAAAAATAGCAAAAGCTTTCGAGATAAATACAGCATTCATAATGTATCATCCTGTAAGGTTAAGTGGTGCTCTTAAAAAAAAAAAGATTCTTCTTTTAGTTTTTCCTTATCGTTTTATATTTTCTCAGTAAATGGGTCTTCCTAAATCCATTTTATTACCACAGATGAAACATTTGCAATACTTCAGAGAACTCATATAAAACACTTCTGATGCAGTTCCTGCTAGTTCATATCTATAGTAAAGCAGATATTAGTACTGTTTATGTATGTAATGGAATACCATGTGGATCACTGTCACTATCAGTAGGTTAGAATAAATCTCTGATGTAGGCCGTGCCTACGCAGCCCGGTTGTTTATTTGAAATGTGGCCAAGTAACAGTCCCTACTGAACTACTGAATTACTGAATAATTAAAATGCATCCCAGTTAAAGAGGTGTTGACAGGTTCAGCTATATTGAATGTTTTAGGAAGAATTTTTGTTTTTTACAATACTCACTCGCTCTTGTTAAAACAGTAGTCGAAATGATGAAATTTCACATCCTGGTAGGGTAAGAGTCATCTAAATCCTTGACACATTTCGTAATCACTGCCGTAATACCGGGCGTGAGAAATGCAAGAAATATGCAGCGACATCCAATGCCATAAAGTGTGATGTTGAAACATGTTCCCATCATTGCGTGAACTAGAAGCATGGCTGGTCCAACAGGTGTAGGAAGCAGTTGTGCAGCACACCATGCAGCAAAGCAAGTGGCGAGCTTGCACCTGTTCTACTGTCCAAATAAATAACAAGGCTGGAAACAAAAGGCCTGCTGTGAATGTTTCTCGATTCAGCCAAGCAACCCTGTATGTCATCCAAGAAAAAGTCACAGTGATGCTACCAGATAAGAGAACTGTAAAAAACCTGATAGTTTACTCTGAAAAACTTCCCAGTTTGTTCCATTTGCATAGTATAGAATGAACACTTATCATGAACATGAACCTACAGCCTTAAGGACATGAATAAGCTCTTGATTCTGTAGAGACTTACTGTTAGAAATAACGTTTATAATAATGTTCATCTGAGTTGAGCTTTTAGATACAGAATGCCATCGAAGTTGTAGGAGGGAAGATTATTATTTGGTCCAAGTTTTTAAGTGCCAGAAAAAAAAATGAGGTAACTAAAATATATCTACAATATAGTATAACACATTCTGTCAAAACCACAAGACAATACATGTCCACATTAGTGTTACACATTATCACAAATCTGTAGGCTTTCATACCACTGTGCTGTTGAAACTCCGACTCTGATTTGTCGGAAATGTTGAATGATTTCCATTATTAGCAGCTAAAGCGCTACCAGAGGCATATATTCATACAGTCTTCTACTATTTATATATTTAAATCATAAACAGCGATTTGTATGACAAAAAGTCAACATCAACACATTACTATTTAGCCATTTTGGAAGGAGTCTCCAGTGTCAGTGCCCTAAAACAATTTAATAAACTGCAGCTTGATGTTTTCCAACATGGTAAAATCATTACGACAATCGGCTACGAGGTTTCTCATTAACAAGAAAAGCTGCATTTTTTTTGCCTGACTATTTTCAACAGAGAGAAAAAGAAAGACTGATGAGATGAAGGAAGGACTGTTTATAGTTTGTTATTACATAAGCGGTCACAGGAGCTACCTTGTTTTCGCCGATGTTTCACAACACTGCATGTAACTATAAATGGATAAAAAGTATGATGTGCCATGGCAGATTGTTTTGTGGTGTCAAGAAATAAAACTCACAAGATGTGCGATATGTAAAATGCAGATACTGAGTTCTTTAGAGGTCCCACCAAGATTTTGTGATTTAGCGATCACAGAAATTACATGCAAAATCAAACCAATCTCCCATATTCATAGGAGCTTGCGATTTTTAAAAATTAGCACAGGTTTCTCTCAGATTTGAGCCAAGACATGTGACATCATCACAAAGGGCATTCAGCTAAAGTCCTTTTTTTCAATTCATGTGCATCAACCATAACTACAACATCATAAAAATATGTTTTATATATATATATATATATATATATATATATATATATATATATATATATATATATATATATATACATAAAACTGTCAATCATCAGATGTTTCACATTAGACACTTTGGTCTCAGTCACTGTACCAATTACCAACTGAAACTCAGACCACTATCTTTGGTGTCTAAAATGAATAAAACGAGGTTATCACTAACCACTGGGATAATGGACCAGCTGGGTAACTTTTAGTGGATTTAATTTATGCTTTAAATGGTTGTTTTAGCCTCCATTCCACAGAGGTCCTGAACATCAGCTGTGCAGCTGATGTCGTTAGAGCTTTTGCTAGCAATGAAATCACCACCTTTTCACCCTGTATCCAACTTCCCACACGGATGTAGGCGATCATCAGAATGCAGACTTGGTTAATGGAGCAGCAAAGCTGTCATCTGCAAGTCACAACAACTGACTCGTGTCAGTATAGTTTGACATTAAGGTTAATCTGAAGTAAGAGAAATAACTGCGTTGGTGGCACAAGGCACGCAGTGGTTATGAGTCTGTGTTAATAAGGTGAGTGGGTCACTGCGCAGGTGACAAGCAATAGAATAAACAGTATAAAGTTAACTTTCAGGTGCTTACCGCTTGCGTTTTTGCCACAGATGAGATGCTGGTAGGGTTGCAACAGACCCCATAGCTCGGAGTCGTTATTGATCGCTTGTTCCAGGGACTCGACTGTGAGCTTGGGAACTCCGTTCTCCTTCTCCACGAGCGCGCTGCTCTGTACGCGACCGAACACTTCGCGGAACAGCGTCTCCATGCAAGCGCACAGGTAAATGGCGGCGTGTTCGTGGATCCTCAAAGCCACACGACTGTCCACCATCCACCGGAAGAATTTCCCCACGGAGAAGACGAGACCGCAGCGCGCCGACTTGCCTCGGCTGAAGCGATCGCTCGTGCTCATATTGTACAGCGAAAGCGCGCCGAGCGCCGCAGTCACGCAGTTGGCAGAGATGGTCCATGACAGCACCACTTTGATGGCGCTCTGGACCTCGTGCTTGGTGCACTTGGCGTAGCGCAGGCTGAGGCGCTGCGCCTCTCGGGCGATCCTGACTAGCGCGCGGCTCAGCAGCGCCGACAGCTTGACCACGATCTCGCGGGACGCGCCGGTTGAGTTTACCACCTCGCTGCCCTTCCGCAGCGCGCCCTCCACCTCAGCAACGCTCCACGGCACCTCCTCGAGCTCGGAAAGCTTGGCACATTGGCCCGAGCACTCGAGGATCTCCGTGTCTTCCGCCAGCACGGTGTTCACCGTGTCCAGACTGTTGTGTCTGCTGTGCATGGATTCGGTCAGATGCCAGCAGTTTCCTCCATGCGGGAATGACGGGTGCGTGTCGGAGCAGCAGAGCGACACGCTGGACGACCTAAACGAGTCCGCCGCTCCACCATAACCGGAATCGAGTGTCAAATCCTCCAGCGTCCTCGCGGCTGCCTTACCCTTGCCTGCCATGGCTGCGCCTCATTATTGTGGGCTGTGCCTTGCGTTTAACGGAACGAACAGGGGGGAAATATTGGCTACATTCACGCGCACAAAGAAATTCACGGAAAATTTTGACCGAAAAAAAAAACGTTTGAGCAGATGTGCAGATGCGCAGGTGTAGTGTAGCAGCTCCTTCCACTCCTTCGACAGTCAACAGGCGAATCTTCATCCAGAGTCTCAGCGCCTCTCCAACTTAGTGCGCGCACCGAAGCCCTCTCCAACCACTGCAGAACCACTCGATGGGCGGAGATATGCAAATACATCTTGAGAGATGTCCAATCAACAGCCTCGGTTAACGGTTGAGTGACAGCCCGGGCCGGACTTAACCCGAGATTCCTATCACTGCGCCTTAGCTGATGTGGTGTTGATGGCGAACAAATCGGTTAGAGACAGAAAAAAAGAAGAAAAAACCTGTTTGTGGAGGAGAATGAAAGTGTGTTGGATTTTTGATAATTGTTCAAATTGGCTAATGAGGCGAGAAAAGGTAATAGTCTTTAAGCAACATGTTCCAGGCAGAAGTCACGATGACGGGGGCAGAGATGCGTCCTGTCACTTACTGCGGTATAACAGCTGATCTGTTCTGCATCATTTCTCACTCATCACAGCACATCACAAACACACACACACACACACACACACACACACACACACACACACACACTACAACACACTACTGCTACAGCAGTATCACATGCCAGAGAAAGTCTTTACACACCTGAGGACTAATAATGGTCATCATCATCATCATCATCATCATCATCATCATCATCATCATCATCATCATGTATGCACTGGTACGTAATTATGGTACTTGAAAAAGCATTCAGTATCCCCAACTTATCCCCAAACATTAAATATGTATACAAATCTGTATAAAAAACATGAACACATGTTTATAAATAATAAATGAAAATAAATAAAAGTCAGAAACTACAGATAGGTAGCTTACATATATAATTTTATGTAATACTTCAATAATAATAATAAGAAAACGAATTATTATTATTATTATTATTATTATTATTATTATTATTATTATTATTGTTATTATTGTAATATTATTATATATAATATTAATAATTAATTAATAATAACAACAACAATAATAATTCTAATAACAATAATATTTTCTTTTTATTATTATTAGTAGTAGTATTTTGTTGTTAATTTCTCAGTGGTAAGTCACTTTAAATGATAGAATCATCAAAAAAATGTCAATGTAAAAAGAAATCATAAAACTTCTGGTTCTTCAACTTCTTCATAAAATTTCTAGTTGCCCTGTTTTTAATAATTTATTTTAACTAAAAAAGTGAATTCTTAAAATTATAGATTATAGATAATTATAGATAATTGTTTGGTGCCATTTGTGAGTTTTAATAATACTGTAAGAGCACACCCTTATAACTGTCATTACTTAATCATCCTCACAGCATCTTATTTATCATTGGTTATTAATTATTCACTAGCAAGGTGTGTAAGATTCTCATGTTTTAGTTCTTTTATAATGAGAGGAGATTCTGTCGCCAAACCAAACATCAATTTAACATCAGGGAGAGATTGTGAGTATAAACATAGCACTACGTACTAATAATCTAATATATGCATTAAAAATTCTCATGTTGTTTATTTAATCAACAAATGTTTTGACACCCTGCAGTGCATTAGGGGAAAGCTGATTAGTATACAGTAATCAAGTAATTAAAGATTTGCATGATTAAAATAATACAATATGATTGTGTCATAAACGCCGGGTCCAAATTCATTTTCAAGACCTAATCAAGTGGCAGCCGTGGACTGTGGATTGGAGTCGTAATTAAGTTCACAAGCTTCTGAGGTTCCAAATGGATACACTGACTCTTTAGTTTTTAGGCAGTAACAACGGTAAATGAAAGATCATGCATAAATGTACATAAACTTTAATAGTGTCATAATGGTGGCAATTTTATTAGAATTAATTTTATAGGAGCAATATAGTAAACTGGAAGTATGGTGGTCCAGGGGGTGGTGTTGCTGCCTCACACATCCAGTGATTCAATCCTAACATCAGTATACTGTCTGTTCGGGGTTGTGTGCATTTCCTACAGATTCTCCGTTTTCCTCCAAAAATAAGCTGGAAGGTGAACTGGCTATGCCAACGTGTCCTAAGTGTGAATGTGTTATAATGCTGCACTACGATGGACTTGTGTACCATCCAGGGATTTCTGACATAGGTTTAAAATCCACTTTGACTCTGACCAGATCAAAAAACGTTACTAATGATAAACAATTTAGTGCAATACAAATGAATGAAGAAGGTACTGTATCTAGATATTACCATGTACGGTATATCATCTTTCCTTACTTTGAATACTGATGGCAAGTTAAATTCAATTTCATTCTTTTAATCCATCTGTTTAAATCACATGAATCAAATAAAATGAATGTATCAAATGTAAGTTCTCCAATAAGAATATAAAACCTCCACAAACCTCCATTATGTCATTAAGTCTAATCTATGTCTGTCTGTCTGTCTGTCTGTCTGACTGACTGTCTGTCTGTATGTCTGTCTGTATGTCAGTCAGTCAGACTGTCTATCTGTCTGTCTGTCTGTATGTCTGTCTATCTGTCTGTCTGTCTGTCTGCCTGTCTGTCTGTCTGTCTGTCTGTCTGTCTGTCTGTCTGTATGTATGCATTTACAACATACTGTAAAACACAGATTTAATGGATTTGTTGTTCATTTTCCAAGACTGGCTGAACAACAACTTACACTGAAAAGGATTTTAACTTTTTTCTTGTATGATATCTGTATCAAAGCAATATTAGATACGTGCACATTAGATAACTGTTAATTACATTAAGACACATGTAATTGTTATGCTTGGCATAGCTACAGTAGAAAACACTCATATACAAGTGTCAGAAGTACAAAGGATTGGTTTGTAAGTGTGTATAGTCAGTGCATTTTATAAGTAACATCACAGAAACAGGTTCACCCAGCTGCCACGATTTTAAGGAATCGATTTTTGAGTTTTTTAGTTAAAAATCGAAGTCGATTTTTGAGTTTTTTAGTTACTGAGGTTCAACATGGCTAACAATTAACACCACTGCCAATACTCAAGGCTTCATACATGGATGAGGTGTAAAAAAAAAATAAAGCCAAACTAGCTATCCAGCAGACAATTCTTTAGGAACAGAATAAGCTCTAATGTTCTTAATGCTGTAGACTACATGGTGTTAAATTGTTAGATTATTAGAACTGGACTACAATACTTAGGTTTCTATCCACACAAAACACTCGTGTGCATTTTTCTCTTGTCATTGTAAGACTGGACTCCTTCAGCTGGCAGGTATGCCTCTGCCATTTGACCTCTGCAACTGATCCAGAATGCAGCCGTGCCACTTGTTTTCAACCTTTCTAAGTTCTCCCTCACCACCCTTATTGCTATGCTCCCTCCATTGGCTTTATGCAGCTGCTCACATCAGCTTTAAAACACTCATGCTTGCCTACAAACCCAAAAAAAACAGACCAGCATCCTTTTACCTCAAAGCACTTATCAGTCCCCGAACTGCACCACACTCCAACAGATTCTCTAGAACTGCTCGACTGATTCCTTCAAGTCAAGTCAAGAAGCTTTTATTTTCATTTTAACCATATATAGCTGACGCAGTACATAGTGAAACGAGACAGCGTTTCTCCAGGACCACGGGGCTACATGGAACAAAAACAGAGCTACTGTAAGAGTAAGTTAGTCCTAGCCACATAGCATCATGTGCAACTGAATGCAAACAGTGCAAAACAAAAGACAGTGCAATCATTCATTCATTCATTTTCTACCACTTATTTGAACTACTCGAGTCACGGGGAGCCTGTGCCTATCTCAGGCGTCATTGGGCATCAAGGCAGGATACACCCTGGACGGAGTGCCAACCCATCGCAGGGCACACACACTCTCATTCACTCATGCAATCACACACTACGGACAATTTTCCAGAGATGGCAATCAACCTACCATGCATGTCTTTGGACCAGGGGAGGAAACCGGAATACCCGGAGGAAACTCACGAGCACGGGGAGAACATGCAAACTCCACACACACAAGGTGGAGGCGGGAATCGAACCCCCAACCCTGGAGGTGTGAGGTAAACGTGCTAACCACTAAGCCACCGTGCCCCCCACAGTGCAATCAAATGATACAAAACACAACAAAACGATAGACGATAACAGCGCCGACCAGTTTGTATACTTTATATTATACTGTACATTGTGCAAAATCCATCTCTACAAAGAAGGTATGAAACAAAATTCTTCTCTGTTCTGACATCTAAGTGGTGGAATGAACTTCCTCTAGATGTCTGAACTGTAGAGTCACTGGCTGTCTTTAAACCACGTCTAAAGTTATTATAGCTAATATATATAAATAAAGCAAACTTTTCTTTTTCTACCTTCCCAAAAGAGTTATTGACTGAAAGTATTCATAGACCTAGTAAAGCAGTATCAAGATGATTTTATCGATAGAGACTTCAAAGCACTTCTGTAATTCACGCTGGATAAAAGTGTTTGCCAAATGCTGTTAATGAGAATGGAGATGTTTTCAATTTGATCAAAACTCTACGTAGTTCTCAGCTCCTAGACCTAATTAAAGTTCGGTCTCTTCTAAAACTGAGAGGTGTTGAATTGTGCCATGCATGTTGTTCTGCACCATATAGGAAGTGCTGCCTGGTGCATAGTGTCTCACATATTTGGGCTACTTTATTCATTTTCATAGATAATGTTTGTCATCTATGAAATAATATGTAATAACACAAGGCTATTTTACAAACTGTTATGGATTAACATTATTTTTATTTTATTTTCACTGATTTTTTTTAAAATTGCGATACAGCTCATTCTGTACACAGCTTATTCTGTACACAGCTTTCTTTTCATTAAAAGCAAATACCAATAAAATGGCATAATGCTCTCTGGAACATTTACTTTTTCTGATGCTGGAGCATTTATTTAACAAGAATTGCATTTATTAACATATTTTCTTTGATAGTGAACTTGCAATTCCTCTTTATTCCTAAGCTTTTCGAACATGTCTGTGGTTGACCATTTGCACTACTTCACACTGACTTTTAAACCGCAATTTGTGCTTCACGTAACTGCATTTAACAGGCGCAGTTGACGTGATGAGCTACAGTACAGGAAGAAATGTCAGAAGTGCATTTTGCATGTGGAGGAATATACATCCAGCTGGAAGTGAGGGTGACATGGATAACATGTCAACTCTTCATGTGCAAAATGAGAGCCTTATGAATATCTTTGTGATAATACTGGGTGTCTCCTAACATTGAGCACCAGTTTTTAAAATCTCATTAAATATTATCTCATTAAATTTGCAATTTAATTTCATAAAAATCATAAATTTTGAAGAGAACATGCAGACAACCCATTCTAATTTCCCTATGGCCATTTATCATTGCTGTTTCAGTTAGTGGATGTTGTAGGCCATGTGATGTATTTAGTTATTTACCCTGATTTTTTTTCTAGTTCAGAGAGTCGCCATTGTGTTAAGCCTTCGGGTCGTTTTTGGTATCACTCTGATACTAAATGAATAATAAGTTTGTTTTTTTTTTATTTTAAATTAAAAAAAAAAAAATTAATTTTTAAAATTTTTTTAATTAATGTCATGCATTCCATTATTAATGATTTAATTATTATAATATCACAATCATTAATATTTGTGTCCTTATTGAAATTCCACATTGGCGGCAATGTGTATTTTTAGAGGTGTGGAATATTTTGAGTCCTATAGCCACTTTCTTGAGTTGACTGAAAGTGCTCATTAGCAAACTGCATGGTGGCTACAGTACACTGCATAAATATTTCAACTGTGTGCTCAAGTGCATACCATTTAATTTGTGATTTACCGAGTACATGTAGTGTCTGAGAGCGGTAGCTAGCTGGGCCACAGACATCCTGCTTTATAAATGAGTTGCTGCTGCATGTTCTTTCATGACTTCTGGTTGCCTGGAAACATTAAAATGTCTTATGGCATGTAGTCATGGTTGTGAAACACATACTGTTTTTTTTATTTTTTAACAGCAAGACACAAAGCATCATTATGCTAATGAAATGGTACACCTAGTCTTACTAATTATCATTCCAGTCATTATGACCAATTAAAAAGATTTTAAGTGAATTGCATAATGATGCCATGAGAGTGAGTGTCTGGCTGTTCAGTCATCGGGATGTTATGTAAATGAACTCAAAATACCCGTATCTGGAATATTAATGAGAATAACAGACATTTAATGATTTGTATCTTAAATCTCAGTAATAAAAACAGACAAACAGGCTGCGCTGGAGGCACAGTGGTTAAGAATCAACCCTCAGCTGCCCACCTGTACGATTTGCATTGTGTCTCATCTCAGATGATGAAAGTGGCTGCCAAATAAACAGATATATTAAAATGCTTTATACCACAACACAAATACATAGTGTATATAGTACAGTAGGACAGAGGCCTTTGTTATTTGTAGTCAGTTAGTAACATAGAAAATATGCTAACATCTCATTAACTTAAAGAGACAAAAAAAAAACAGGGGCTGGAGTGTGAACACACTGTACTGTTTTAGTTCCCATGAGTGATAACAGAAATTAATTAGTTTCAGGGATATTCCACAATGTTAAATGCAACTATAAATGGATAAAAGGTCAAATGATTTGTTCGTTAGTGAATTCAAAATATTGTGGTATAAAATGAATAAAACAGTCTGTTTTAGGAAAATAATCAGGTCCATGGTTGGCGCAGTAACTCTGATGAGCATATATACATCTATACATCTATATATAAGTATATATACATCTATACAACTTTATATAAGTATATATACATCTATATATCTATATATAGGCATATATACATCTATATATAAGTATATACACATTTATACATCTATATATAAGTATATATACATCTATACACATATATAAGTATATATACACATCTATATATTTGCCCTATTTCTTTGTCATTTGTTAGTAAGCCATTGACTAATTTAGTTCTCAAGTTTCATATCAAATCCAATCCTAATCTAGTCCTCGTTTATCTCTGAGCTGATGATGGTTAATGTACAGAAAGCATTCCATTAAACATTAGAGATGCAACGATGACTTCAGGTAAAAATGTTGATTTAATGTACGTTTGCTTCCCCCAAGTGGCCAACAGCAGTAATACACCATCAGCTATCCAAAACGACAATTAAGTGGAACAAGAAAAATAGTTTACTTATAACATAAATAAAATTTACTCTCTAAAATTCACTTTCATTTATATATTCAATCTGCAATACTTTTGTACTTGACATGGACATCTGTTTCTGAAAAAAAAAGAGATGTGTATTGAATTGAAGTGTTTTCAAGACAATAACATAAAGCTATAATTATATTCACTTGGAATAAACCTTCATGTCACAAGACTTTCACCTGGATTTTCACCTTTATTTAAAAAAAGAGGAGCGCGTGCTATATAAACTCAGCGAGAACGCGCACGCTGGTCGGGCGCATGCGCATAATTGTTCATGCCCGAGCTCACGTGCTCATCCGGGTACTTTAACTACAGCCTGTCAACATCCATTTAGGTTGCTATTTTGATTGAGAATAAAAATATACACAACATTTAATATGCGCGGTATATGCGTTTGTGTATTAACGTGTTTTTTGTAATTTTTATCAGTTGTTCTATGAGCGTGTGTATAATTTATCCAGGAAAATACAAAATACAACACACCAAAATAATCACGCTAGAAGAACGTGACTTTGGGATCAATTACGTCAGACCGTGAAATAGCCAATCAGAAGAGGTTCGGCCCACGTGCGCGGTAGTCTGGGTGGTGCGAGTGTGTTACGTAGGCGAAAGTGCGCTCGAGCTCCTACGTGGGACAAGAGAAACGTTTTAGAACTGGACACAGTGCAAGAATATACAAGATTTGTATATACTGGAATTGATCATACGGATGTTTATGTTGTCCGTTGTGCGTTCGAGACCTAGTTCAGCCGCCTGGAACGCCGGCACTTGAGTGTTTTGCGAGTGTTAATATTTACATAACCGTTACAGTTTCGGAGTGCGCGTGCTGGCGAAGAGAGAGCGCGCGTGAGGATCTCAGCAACTAAATATATACATACTCAACAAATAATTTATATCTGGATCCGTTATTGAGACAAACTGATAACGTAATATCGCATTTCTTGACATTTTCTTAATTTTTGTGATTCAGGAAAAAAAAACAAGTTATACAACAGGGAAGTACGGTACAGTGCACAGCGCGGTCCTAAAGCCCGTCGAGTATCCGGCTGCGCACTTGTACAACGCACTTGTAGCCAAATGGTTCTCTTGTGGACGCTGTTTAAAAGCTCCGACAGCATGGAAAGCGTTTTGTTAGAGCAAGGATAATTTCATTCGCTTAAAGAACTGAACACTTTGATCTTTTTTTTTGCATAAACCATAACTGAGCACACGTTTTTTTCCTCCATCACGTTTTTTGGGACTGCACAGATTGCTGAAAAAACAGAAGAAATATTGAATCTTAAAGAGTTTGTCCGGTGAAGTAATGGTCGTAAATACAATCCACTGGTTTAGGAAGGGCTTGAGGCTCCACGACAATCCATCCCTTAAAGAGTCGATCTGGGGAGCCGATACTGTGCGCTGTGTTTACATCCTCGACCCCTGGTTTGCTGGATCGTCCAACGTCGGGATCAACAGGTGGAGGTATGAAAGCTACATTTACACCCTCATCCAGAGCCACTTGCATGTTTATCTCATTTTATACAACAGAGCAGTGGCAGCTTGGTGGACGTGGGAATCGAACTCACAACCTCCTGATTGGTAGTTCAACACCTTAACCATTAGGCAACCACATCCAGTTACGGGTACCTTCTGAGAGTGTAAACACCTCCATGATGCTAAAAAAGTACTAGAGAGATTTCAACACCTTAACCACTTGGCAACCACATCCCCATGGCAACCACATCCAGCTACGGGTACCTTCTGAGAGTGTAAACACCTCCATGCTGCTAAAAAGTACTAGAGAGATTTCAACACCTTAACCACTTGGCAACCACATCCCCATGGCAACCACATCCAGCTACGGGTACCTTCTGAGAGTGTAAACACCTCCATGCTGCTAAAGAGTACTAGAGAGATTTGCAGAATCTTTTACGCTGAAAGTTTATCAGTGTTCAAGACAAGTTTGGTATCTTGCTGTTTGGTTTCAGTGGAAAGAAAGAAGCGAATACATGCTCAAAAGGATGCCTTAAGTCACCGGATGGCATCATCGACTAATTCGAATATTCATTGAATTGTCACGATCATTTGCATATCAAAACTTGTTTAATGATTAAATATAGGTTATCATGATATAACAAGATGGTTTTTGATCATTAAAAAAGTTGGCAAAAGTTTTCGATCATAGCATCACAGATTAACTATTGTTAAGTGTAAGTGTTTACAAAATAGAGCAAAAATCTTCCATGTACATACAGCTGAAATAATTAACTTTTATTATTTCTAATAAAAAAAAAATATATATATTTTTTTTTAAAAACCACAAAGAACAACAATCAGTAATTGGAACAATGGTGATTAGTGATTGTTGGGAAACAATATTGATCAGTGATTGGCTGTTGAGGACAATGATCAGTAATTAATTCTTAAACAATAGTGATAACTTATTGGTCATTGGAAAACAATGGTGATCGGGGATTTGCCATCGGGAGCAACAGCTTGCACCAGAGCAGCTCAGTCAGGCTTGTAACTTGTAGCAGGAGCTCTGTGAACTGCAGAGTTACAGGATAGTCATTTTATTCTGCTCATCAGATTGTTAGGTTTGTTACTAGGCACTTATTTGAAATAAAGTTGTCTAAAAAGTCCAAGATGGTAACACTGAGCTTGAGTGTAGACCCATGCAAGCACACCAATAAAGTAAATCATTTGCACTGCTTTCAATTATTCATTAGCTTGTCACTATCAAAATCTTTATAGTTTTATGTTATTAATTAACAAACCTAGTGTTTTAATCAAGAATTTTAATGCACCAAAAATAACACTCACTCTATTCCTCCGGGATTGGTTCAACTCCGACGGTATGAAACCTTAACAAGTTTGACAGTAATTTCATAATGGCTTATTATAGCTCTAATCTTCCAGTGCTTCATTTATTGCATTCATCTCTGCAGAAATCAGTTGTGTGTTTTCACAGCATGGGTGTGGTTGATTACTCTTGTTATGTATTCTGGTGATGTAACATCATGTTCGGCAGCATCGTGTCACCTTCTGCCCTCGTGTGTCTATTGTAGAAGCTGCAAAAGTGGTCAGTGTGACATGAAGAGGCAAAAGTAATGGTAGACATTTACGGCAAACCAGTGACTGATCCTCCTTAGTGGATCCTGAACCAGTGACCTACTTACTGTTCAGCATCCGATGACCGATCGTACCTTGTTGAACAGGACAGGGAAAGTTTCTATGACATGCTATCACTAAGGAGAAAAAGTACTAGTACTTGTATATTTAGAGAACAAGCAAAAGCATAATGCTTCTTCAGTACTAATACCCAGATGGTGTTATTCAGTGTAGATGAAAAACCTTTAATGCCTTTAATAAAGCTGACGAACCTAAAATCTTACTTGCGCTAAAATTCATAAAGAATCAAATAAAATCTCCCTGCAAACTAAATAAAAGTAAAGCAAACCAGTGTTCCGTATGCTGTGATCATCATTTTTCTGTTTTCCTAAGTGTGTTAGTGTTCTCTTTGTAATCTGCTCTATAATGAGGCAGAAAGTGTCTGAGGTTTTAATGAGCAGAGTGCCACCGTGATCAAAGCAAGATCACACATGCTGTACTGGTTTTGTATCGAGTTGTTTACTGGTCTGCTTCTGCATGTCTGTTAGTCTAGGCAGTACTGTGACTGACCTTTCATGACTCCCTAAAGTTTAGATGGTCTGGTATTGAACATATTGCAACATTTTATAATTGGCAAATTGGACCCTACATGCGAATAGGTGTGTACACGTGTGTGTGTGTGTGTGTGTGTGTGTGTGTGTATGTGTATATGTATGTATCACAAAAGTTTTACTAGTTAGTCAAGCAAATGGTATTTATGGCATTCAGTTATCTCATGTTGCTTGGACTTGGCCATTAATCTTGGCTACATCAAAAAAAGAAACTGATGCCTCTTAATACCTTATTATAGCTCTAATAGAAAGTAAAACATTTCTCTGAAGAGGACATATAAGCATACTGATCATACTAAACTGGGTTGTCTCTACCCAGAGGTTAAAACATGGTTGTAGTTGGAGCCTTCATCAACGTTCAATCCCGACAACTTTGTGAACTAGACAGATAGCTTTTCCTCTGCGTGTGGTACACTTCCCTGTGACTTAGGTAAAAAAAATCTTGTTGGCTGGCTTCATATGTATCGGAGGAAGCACATGTTAGCCTTAACCCCTGAGGTTAGTAGCTGTTGTGTGATAGGGTGCACCATCAGCCAGATCTCTCCTATCGTACAACAGCTACCAACTGGCGAGGGTGAATCCTCTGATACATGTGAAGCGTTTAACCAAGACTATGGCATCTGGAAAATATGGATTCTCAATTGCACACAGCTAATTGTTCTGCATGAATGGAGAGTCCAAAATCCTTAACTGTCTCATGAGACTTGTTCTCATCCTGTTAGACTATAGATTGGTGGACAGACACGCAGGCAGACATGCAGGCAGACACGCAGGCAGACACGCAGGCAGACACGCAGGCAGACACGCAGGCAGGCACGCAGGCAGGCACGCAGGCAGGCACGCAGGCAGGCACGCAGGCAGGCACGCAGGCAGGCACGCAGGCAGGCACGCAGGCAGACTCGCTCACTCACTTTATTGATCCCAGAGGAAATTCAAGCATCATACACAGAAAGATTATCACAAACACAAGAAACCCATCCGTTAGGTGCTTTTTATATTATTTTTAAATAACAATGTAAAATGTTCAGTAGCCACAAATAGACAAGTAAATACAAATGCAAAGTAAATACAGACGAAAAAAACAAAACACTTTGCCAAGTCTCTCACATCAGTTTGTATGTTTCCACCCTGCCATACCTGAGAGATGTTGAACAGTCTTTAGCAGAAGATAACGGGTCCTCAAATATATATTTTTGTGGATGTGGTGATAAATATGGAACTAGAAAGTATGCACAACTCCTGGATTAAAATAAAACATAATTTTATAGATACATTTTTACTTATTTATTTTCTTGTAGGCAGACAATAATTCAGTGGTATAATTTACAGATGAGGAGATGTGATCAAGCTGCCAGTGTGCCCAGTTATTAGCAGGATAATCGCAAGCCACTACTGAATCTGTTACCTGGCAACAGCCATAATACACGTCTCTGACTTGTATCTGTGGGTGTCACTCGGTTAGAAATTATGTTCTGGATCGTGTGGGCAACAAGAGCTCTAACACAATGATCAATCCTCTTCTTTGTGTGTTCATGTTTGTGTAGAATCCAGAACTGTAAGGCAGCCAGTTAGAAATGTATCTCCACATTGTGAGATTTGCTTGTAGTAAGTGATCAAATTTGGTTTTTAAATTGGAAACAGAAACGTTTACATAACCGTGCTGTTCTACAAAAAGAATCCATTAGGGTTTGATGTGTTCGCAGCCTGAAGTGGATTGTTTTTCATCACTGCCAATGATTTTTCTCAGTTTTATAATTTATTACCGAATGACACAACATGCTCTTAAACTGTTTGTAGTCACACGTAATGTTGCCGGACATCTTCGAGACAAATAGGTTATAGGTAACATGTTAAATATACCTACGATTTTTTTAATTGACATTAGATATCCTTTTAACACCAATGATTTTAATAATACTTTCATTATTAGTCTTGGGTTATGTGGTACATCCTCCATAGAAGCGTTCGTGAACGAGCGTTTACTGTAGATAAAGATGTATTAGCTTGAACATATTCATATAAATGTACAGTTTATTTTATCGTCAGAGTAAAATATATAATATATTATAAAATATGAGTGAAATATCTTATTTAAAATGAATTTTCTGACCAATCTGATTTGATAATTTGGAGAGAAAAAAAAGTCTGCCAAATAAATCTGAATAAATTAGGCCAATTTGAGCAATTAGTTTATAGGAAGAGCTTAAGATAACTGTCCTTATATAAGACTATTTTCTTACATAATAGTCTTGCTGTATATCTTCAGTTGAGGTTGTTGTGTAATTAAGGGGGTTTTTACACCTGGTCACTTCATGCCTTTTTCTGTGATCGAATAGCTATACGATCGTAAAAATACCAGGTCTAAATGCCCTCCGAAATGTTTTCAAGACGGATATAAATCCGATCGCTCAAACCACTTCAGGAGGTGGTCTGGGAAGCATTTCAGATGAAACTGAACAGGTATAAATGAATGTGGTTGTTCAAGCCACATACATCAGCGCTATACTCCTCCCAAACTTATGTACGTCACTCGCAAGCGATCTTTCACCCAGGTGTCTCGTTGGGTCTTAAAATGCACTGCTGTTGCCAGCGAAAATGCGGCAAACAGTAAATGCTGTTTTTTTGTAGCATAACCGTCGTAACAAGTTTTTGATTGCATTCTTCTTTTTGATTGCATTCTGAAAACTGCATACACCAAAGCGTGTTCCATTTCAATTACCGCATGAGGTAACATGTATGTACATGTACATGAGGTAACATGTATTTGCATTTTGGGCGGGAGGTGAAAGATCAGATTGATATCCGATTCGCCAAGACGCATTTATGTGGCCTAATGTAAATGGAACAAATCAGATCGGATCAGAGAAAACACATGAAGTGACCAGGTGTAAAAAGGCCCTAAGAGTAATTATGTTACTGGTGTAGTATTGTGTAATATCTCTACTGAATCTCCTAAACACAGAACCACCAGTGCTGCTAGTTTCAGTTTTCCTTTAAACCTCGAGTTATTTTTAGATGTTGAATGTTTAGTATCCAGATAACTTCCTGGGTAACGTTTGCACGTATTATTTTATATTCTGCAGGTTTCTGCTACAGTGTCTGGAGGACTTGGATGCCAGTCTTCGCAAACTCAACTCCCGCTTGTTTGTAATCCGGGGCCAGCCCACAGATGTGTTCCCCAGGCTCTTTAAGGTACCACAACATTTCTCCCACACACACATTTAATCTTCTAATTAAGCTAGCGTCGGTGTGTAAAATTGAATGCCAAAGTTAGCATCTCTTAAACTTAAAAAAAAAATGGGATAATGTTCTGCAACACAACAGCAATCCAAACCACAAGGCAAAATTCCAAGCAATCTGGCAACGCTGAACCCAGATATATCAAAAAGAATGTGCAGTTACAACACAACATCCAAACTCTGCTCAAACAGTCCCAGAAAATACAAAAAACGAAAGATGTTGGGCACACAAGTTATTTGAAGCAACATCTAGTAACACTTTCATTACGCTTTCCTTCATTGAGGTTTAATGCGCGATTTAACATAAAGAAGCTGTGAACTTCAGCATTAATAAACCATGTGACTAACAAAAGAACTATTTATTTATTTATTTTTATTAATAATAAACCAAATAATGACCTACAGTGACCAAAACATTTGAAAACATTTGCAGTTGTTTACCAGCAAAAGTTTTAATAAAGACTTTTTTAATGATGTAATTATATTTTTGTTCAATTATGTGGTCTTGCGTTTAGTTATAAAGTGAATTGTCGACACAATCTGAAACATCACTACACTAAGTGTCTCTCTAAATATAATTTGCTTTACTGACTTTATTTTCTTCTAGACATCTACACGTCAGTCTGATTATTTTACGCAGCTTTGGTCTGGACGAACTAGACCAGATGCTTAAATACTAAAATGTTCACAACATATTTTCTTTGCCACTACTCTTATTACTAGCTAGAGGTCTACTTATGAAGTTGTAAGGCTTCCACTGTGATATAAATAGCATCTACAAACTACAAACAGCGGTTTCCAGATAGGGTTTCACTAAAGATTCCTATCTGTTCTATACACATCCATAGCCTAATTTGTCTGTTAATGCTAATGAAGTTTCCTTGGTCCTCGTTCAGGAGTGGAACATCACCCGGCTGTCTTACGAGTATGACTCCGAGCCGTTTGGGAAGGAGCGAGATGCAGCCATTAAAAAGCTGGCCAGCGAGGCCGAAGTGGAGGTGACAGTACGGATCTCACACACGCTCTATGATCTGGACAAGTAAGTACCCCAACAATTATCAGTCTCAAACACACAGGGCGATCTCCCTGCTATACCAGAACAACTCGAACAGTTCCTGTTCTCAGTATTTCCTTCTTGCTCTTTTTTCACTCTAATTTCTCTGTTTCTCTGCCAGGATCATAGAGCTCAACGGTGGCCAGTCTCCACTCACCTACAAGCGCTTTCAGACCCTCATCAGCAGGATGGAGGCAGTGGAGACCCCGGCCGAGGCCATCACAGCAGAAGTCATGGGCTCCTGCACAACTCCTCTTTCTGACGATCATGACGAGAAGTTTGGGGTGCCTTCCCTTGAGGAGCTTGGTGAGTTTCTCGTATTGTAGTTCACTTCCCAGTAGTGTTTGACCTGCTCCCAGTTTAGGGCAGCAGAATTTGTTTGTTTCTCAAGCTACTGAATGTCTTGCAAAAAATTTGAACGTTTAGCAGCATATACAGCATGGTGCTGATACTAGAAACGTTGAACAAATTAAGAAAGCAAGAAAGCAATGGTGAATTTAGCAAGAGCAATACAAGAGTGAACGGAAAAGGACTGATTCTTTGATGCGCTGTGATTCTCTCTTGAATTATGAGCAAAAGATGATCAGATTTTTATTGATTCTGCTTAAATATTTAATATTGAACTGTCAACCAACCAAATGTCTCTGATGAAGTAGAATAGAAACTAGAGTGAGTAAAACTGCAACCCTGTTATTGCAGTAACTGGTTTTGACTGTATATGCTGTTTCTACAGTGGATCTTAACACAAACACCTTCTATTTTTTCTCTCTTTGTACAAAAAGAGTGCTTTGTGCTTAAAGCTATTTTATGATCTCCTCTGCTTTATGATGTACTCAGGATGAGTACATGTAAATGCTCAGTTGCTTGCTTTGATTGGTGTGTTCAGGTTTTGACACAGAGGGGCTGTCCTCAGCAGTGTGGCCCGGGGGAGAAACCGAGGCCCTTACACGGCTCGAGAGACATCTAGAGAGAAAGGTCAGAAATGCTTTACTTATTAAACCACATATTTATTGATTTATTTAGTTATACATACCTACATGCATTTTGTTGTCTGGCTTTTTACTGTCTTTTATATTCTGTATGCAGGCATTAGTGACAAGTCAGACCCATTCAGAACAAATTAGAAAATGAAGTAGTTGAAGTGGCACAGTTTTGCTAATAGTCACTGAACTATGCTTGCAGGCATGGGTGGCCAACTTCGAGCGTCCCAGAATGAACTCCAATTCGCTGTTGGCTAGTCCTACTGGCCTCAGTCCTTACTTAAGGTTTGGCTGCCTCTCGTGTCGGCTCTTCTACTTCAAACTCACTGACTTGTACAGGAAGGTAAAAACCCGTATCTCCATTGTACAATAATTAGATCTTCATTTCTCTCATGTCATTTCTTGAGTCACACTAATCCCTCTCCTGTCCCATTATATCCTGGCTTTATCCTTCAGGTAAAGAAGAACAGCTCGCCACCTCTGTCGCTCTACGGCCAGCTGCTGTGGCGTGAGTTCTTTTACACAGCCGCCACAAACAACCCACGCTTCGACAAAATGGAAGGCAACCCCATATGTGTTCAGATCCCATGGGACCGCAATCCAGAGGCACTGGCCAAGTGGGCTGAGGGCAGGACAGGCTTCCCCTGGATCGATGCCATCATGACCCAGCTGAGGCAGGAAGGGTGGATTCACCACCTGGCACGTCATGCCGTGGCCTGCTTCCTCACACGTGGAGACTTGTGGGTCAGCTGGGAGGAAGGCATGAAGGTACTGTTCCATTAACACTCATGTTCTGTTTGCTGTTTGTCTGTGGTAACCTCAATGAGACATAATTCACATTAAATGTCATGAATCTAAACAAATTCACTCATTTTATTGAAAAGTTGGGCTTAATATTTCTTTTATTAAAAAATGTATGAACTTAGAAGTATTCATCTCTATTGCCCTAAATTAGTTCTTTTAAAAAGAAAAAAGTCATTAAATAAAGAACTAAATATAATTAGTGCATTTAGTAGATAAATAGCAGTGACTCTCATTTTTTATGATTTTGTTCACTAAAAGGTTTGTTCACGGAGTCTTTTACTAACCTGGTTGTTGTTTGTTGTGGTTGTTTTTAGTTATAAAAATGTTCATATTTAAAAATGTACCGAGGCTTGAAAGACTGTTACCTGTGTGAACTCTCTTCACCTCAAATGACAACGACTAGATCTATTTTGTATTCCTAGATTTTGTCAACTTTTTTTTTCCCCCCCTCCTCAATTCAACGTCATTTTATTGTGTAAGGGCATCAGTGATTACATTTTTATTAATTGAGGATTATTGCTTATTAATTATGCTTCATGCACTGAAATAAATCTTCTCCCAATGTTGAACCAGTAAGATTCTCTTCCAGGCTGAATGAATGAATGACCGGTCTCGTTACTTTAGTTTTCCAAATAAGTCGTCTTGTTATGTTAGATGCCTTTGAATTATCTATCAGAATATTTTTTTTTACTCTGCGATCATTATTAAAATAATTAAATGTGGTTTTAAAAAAAAAGTTTTACACACTCAAATAATCAGGAATAAAGCCTCCTCCTCCTTTTCCTCCTCCTCCTGTTTTATGTTGTGTGTTCAAATGAAATAGCTAGGTTCATTTGCCTTCATCGATAGATTTGTTTTAGACTTCTTTTTTCAAGTCATTAATAACAAATAAAATGTCCGAAATCGGAAATGAATTCAACATTTTAAATATTTGTGTCTGTAAGTGATAAAAAATAGTTTTAAACCCGATAATACAATTTGAAGTTTGTAAATATTTTTCCATGTAGGTTCACAGGAATATGAACATTTTTCCCCAAAATGAATTTTAATGAATATCAATTATTGAAGTATTAGAGTGAAAACCATATACAGCTTTTAAATGAGGCCCATTGTAAATCCCCTTTCATGCCTCTATAGACTGTTTATTATTTTGTATCTGCCTTTTTTCCTTTCCTTGTAATTCTTGTAGAAGTTCTTGCGTCCACCATCTATTCTTTTCTACATAGTTGAGTTGAACTTGAAATACTGAGAACCATGTTGTGTAGTTGCATGCTGTACACAGTAGATGTCACTGCAGCCTTGTTTAATTGCTGCGATATAACACCCTCTTTATGGTGTCAGGTGTTTGAGGAGCTGTTGCTGGATGCAGACTGGAGTGTGAATGCAGGCAGCTGGATGTGGCTCTCCTGCAGCTCGTTCTTCCAGCAGTTCTTCCACTGCTACTGCCCGGTGGGGTTCGGCCGCCGCACCGACCCTAACGGCGACTACATACGGTGGGTTAGATCCAACTGTATGTATATTAATAATTTTGTATGTTTATGTTTATAATTGATTTTAACATGGGGTTTATGTAACCAACCTGCTTCGTATTGTCCTGTAGACGGTATTTACCTGTGCTGAGAGGATTTCCTGCCAAGTACATCTATGACCCGTGGAACGCCCCGGAGAGTGTGCAGAAGTCCGCGAAGTGTGTGATCGGTGTGCACTACCCCAAGCCCATGGTGCACCATGCAGAGGCCAGCCGTCTCAACATAGAGCGCATGAAGCAGATCTACCAGCAGCTGTCCTGTTACCGCGGCCTGGGTAAGTCTTGTCTCACGCTTTGTGTGCAGTAGCCTGATCTTGTGTTTTTTGTGATAGCTTGAATTTGCTGCCGCTTTTTCAAATTTTTTTTTTTTTTTTTATTTTCCCAAAAATTACAAGCACAGGATTCTTCTTTTAAACTCCTAGCAATGAAGACAGATATCGTCGCTGTCAGGTGGAATCCTCGTATCTCCAAAACCATTACTTTTCAGGAAATTAAAAAAACGCCGTACCTTATCTGCAGTGCACAGGGTTTAGTCCGCGTTGCAGTGGATTGTCTAAATTAAATTCAATCGCTAAATTCCTGTCCTCAGACGAGCACCAGAACTAGCGGGGGTCAAGATTTTTTTTTCTTTGAGCCCAGTGTTTTGAAGACATTTACCTCAGAAGACGTGTTGATTCGTTGCGACTCTTCTTGAGGAGAAATATGCCGCGAATCTCTCCCGCGGAGTGAGGAAGAGGTGGACAGTTGAAGTGTCCAATGGAGTTATGAGATTTGCGCTCAAGCTATTTTCAAGACTTTAGATTGGTTAATAACTTGTAAAAATAACAGACCCACGTGGGGACTGACCAATAGCATCGATATGTGAAAAAATATGAAATTGACCAAATTTGGACATACGAGGTTTCCACCCGACAGCGACGATATGTAATACTTGCTGTGGTGTCTGTACTCATGTTTGACGCATGTTAATCAGAGAGCGATTTGGCTGAATGCACATTGTGATGATGTCACACAACATGTCTTGGACTGATTTACCTTATATATTTGTGCATGTGTATATAGTGTGTCTTTATTACACATATTTAAGTGTAAACGTTTGTACAACTAAATATATCTAGTCTAATAGTCTAATATCAGAATTTCTGCAATTGATTTTTTTTTTTTTTTAGTCTGCTGCTGTTTGTTCAAATCTCTTACACTTTTTGTATTCTCAGGTTATGGCTTTTTATTTCTCTTACATTTTTGTGATTTTTGCATCGTTTGATTTTTTATAAATCCCCTTTTCCAGTGGTGCGTTGCTGGAATGTTTCAGGTCATGAAATCCTGATAAATAATTATTTCCTGACTCTTTTAGGACTGCTGGCTACAGTGCCATCCAACCCTAACGGTAACGGTGAAAACTCCACAAGCATGATGGGAATTCCCACTACAGATGCCACCCAGGACACTGCTGCGTCCTCAGGTATATTTTATAATATACATAGAATTTCTCAAATGTCTAATAGGAGCTATAATCAATCAGTGTTTTCCTCTCTCTTTAATAATAATTAGTTAATGTTACAAACTGCAAAAAAGACCCACAGTTCTCACTCCTCTAAACTTTCCCCTGGTGTAACACACACACACACACACACACACACACACACCACGTTCACACAAGCGCTGTAAGTCTCCAGTCGCTGTCCTATGAATCCACCAATAGGCCTTCTTATTATTGGTTGCCATAGTAATCACAGTTTATCAGAGGGTGGAGCAACCAGCATTCAGAATCAGTTTGTTGATGCTGATGCTGCAGTTCATGCTGCTGATATGAAACATTCTGGAGGGAGATTTAGAGATTTGTCTGAGATTCGCTTATAAAAGCACTGTATGTCTGCGTTTTGACATAGGAGATGAATATGATGCATATATACATATCTTCATTCAGGTTCATTATATTGAAGCAAGATGTTTGTGCTACATTTATATTGCTGTAGTCATAATTAGGGGAATAAAGAATTTGTTTAAGATAGGTTTATCATCACTGCACTTAGCAAGTCCATATGAACACGTAGCATCTCAGACACGTCTTGGCTTTACTTTACTTCAGGGTACCAGATGCCTGCTAACTCTCAGGGGGAGTGGCCCAGTGGCATGATGCTGTATTCCCAAGGAGACACACAATTCAGCTGTAACACACAACAAGGTATACACAACACATCTATTTTAAATATTCCCTTCTTTTTTAATTACATTTTTGCAGACATATACAGTGTATTATCAAAGCTACAGAACGAGATACATCTGTTTAGAGAAGAAACAAACAAAAAAACAATATATACAGCAACAGAACCACCACCCAGAACCCTCCTCAGAAAAAAGGGTCTGATCAAGTGGTCCTCTAATGAGAAGGTCCAAATATTTCAGTTAGGTTGTCCATAAAACCCAGTATAGGGCTCCAGTATAGGCAATGTTTCAGTATAGGGAATTTATACAAGGATCTCTGTGGTCATTTGGAAGAGTGTCGGATTTTTTTGGAGGTGGATGCATTGCAGTACCTCTCATATCCAGTCCTCGTGATGGGGAGGCATGTTTCCATTTAAGGACGATGGCACACCAAGCCAACATGGTGGTAAAGACAATGACGCCAGGCATTGTGGATGATACAACTGAAGAAGAGGGAATGCCAAACAGGGCTATCAGGGCATTAGGGGCAATGATGGTGTTAAGGGCCTGTGGGAGTGTTCCAAAAAATGTCCAATAGTAGCCTATTAGCATCAGGCACGACCAGAACATATGAAGTTGAACAGCTGGAGATGGTTTGCAACTGCAGTTGAGGTTAGAGAGATTACACACACAACTTCTATTCACCAACCACTTAATTAGTTTGCTTATTAGAGTTACCGTAGCCTTGCTGGCTGATCAACCCAGTCTATCCATTCTTCTCTCTCATCAGGAAAACAAAAGTGATGTGACACACGGCTAAGTACGGTGACCCATACTCAGAATTCGTTCTCTGCATTTAACCCATCCAAAGTGCGCACACACAGCAGTGAACACACACCCGGAGCAGTGGGCAGCCATTTATTAGCCATTTATACACCCGGGGAGCAGTTGGGGGGGATTCAGTGCCTTGCTCAAGGGCACCTCAGTCGTGGCCGGCCCGAGACTCGAACCCACAACCTTCAGGTTACGAGTCAGACTCTCTAACTATTAGGCCACGACTGCCCAAAGATGTCAAGAAGGGCAGAACCTTGTATGAATTATGCCATGTGAGGCCTATAGCCCAAGTATAAAAGTATAAAAATAACAACAATAAATATATATGGCGAGTTGTCTTGTGTTCTCCATCTGCATCTAGGGTTTAGTCAAATCAAGTAATTCTGAAACCAGATCGACATTACGGGAGAACAATCTCACACAGGTTCAGACTTCAGCAAACCACCTGAGGCTCTTGACCTGCATCTGTCATGCAGACATGATGTCAGTAAAAGATGTGTAATGTTGCTGTGATTTGTCAATACATACTATTAAAAGCATTGTAATTCTGGCAGATCCTGGAGGACTTCAGAGATTTATTTTCCCAGCTCTCTAACAGAATCCGTCAGTGTAGGAGGTTGGAAGCTCACCAAATTGTGCAGCATGCATTTAACTCATGATGCTTAATGTCTGTAGGTTATTCAGGCAGCAGTAGTGGGATGATGTGCTACAGACAGGAAGCTCAGCAGATTCCTGGCCCCGTGTTAATACAAGGTAACAAATTCCAGCTATTTTATTTTTTCTGTTTTTTAATATACTGGTCTTACTTTGAGTAAGATTTAAACGACTGTACCGTGTAACGGTTTTGTATCGTTTTCATATCAGGTATATCATACCAGGTATATAGATATAAAAATCAATCTCATTTTTCTGCCTAATACTACCAAAAATTCTTCGTCCTTCCTCAGGGCGGGGACATCACCCCAGCACTGTACTGACCTCTGGGAAACGTCACAACCAGGACTCTGGTCCTACCACAGGCTCGAAAGTCCAGAGACAGCACAGTCCTTAAACAGGTTTGAATGATTTATACTTATTTCATGCCACAAAGTAGTTTAAATTTACACAGACTTGGGTTAGATTTCACCATCAAGGATGACCAGAGGTTAGAGCTAATTATGGGTCAGAGGTTCGTTTAAATTTGATTCATTTTGCACAAAAAAGGTCATTGAAATCTTCTCATCCTTAAAAACATGATTGTGCAACAGTCTAACAACATAAACATTGATAACCTCAAGATCCTTATCAGTGCTTATTCCCTTCATTTTTATTACAAAACAAATGAAAAGAAACTACTTTTGAGACACTCCTCATTTTTTAGCTTAATAAATAATAATAATAATAATAATAATAATAGCTACAGTGACTGTCTTATTGCTTGCAACTGTTCAACTTATGAAGCCTAAAATGTTTTTTTTTTTTTTTTTGTATCTGTGTATCTCAACAGGTTCTCACATGACCACACTGTCCTGGAGCTCACACACACAGACAAGCACATACACTAGTGTGTGTTAAAACAAGTGATTGAGTATGTAAACATATATTAACTAATTAAGGGGAATCAGGGTGTTTTTTTTGTTTTGTAAGCACTCCTTCACACTTGTACTACACTCAAACTCCAGCCAAGTTTGAAATGAATGAATGAATGAATGAATAAATAAATAAATAGCTCCTCCTTGACGTGACAATGTTCTAATCTCAGTGAGTGTTAGAACTTCTCTTGGAACAGAACTTTGCTGTATATATGAATTTGTTTAATACTCGCAAACACTCTGTATATTTGCTATTGTATGTGCTTTCTCTTTCATTTAGTCTTCGACCCACTGATATATTTTTGATATAAATTATCATTGAGGATCAGCTGTAATTCTTTTCTTTTTGTAGATTGTGTTTACTGTGCACAGTGAGGACCTTCTCTCCGTCTTTCCTTCTTTCTCTGCCTTGCTCTCTGACCCGTTTCACATTGTCACTCTGGCCGTCTTTCCTTCTTTTCCTGTTCTCTATCGACCTTCTTATAACGCGTCTTCACACATAGTCGTCATCTGTTTTATTAAAACGATGTTATTCATCACATTGTGCAAATTGTCTACTCTTGTGTGCTTGTTTAATAAAAATACAGTGTAAATAATTGTTTTGTCTCTTTCTTCACAATTCAATTACATTTTTTAACTAAATTTTATTTGTATAGTGCTTTTAGCAAAGGACATTTTCTCAAATCAGCTTTACAGAATATAGGAAATATAGAACAAAAAGTTCAAGATTTAATATTAAACTTAAACATTTATATATTTAAATGTATTTGTATTTTCCCTCAATGAGCAAGTCTTGAGTCGACTGTGGCAAGGAAAACCTCCCTGAGATGACATGAGTAAGAAAGCTTATGAGGAACCAGACTCTAAACGTGCAATTATAAATCATTATGAACATTAAAATTATTATAAACTAACTTTGTAAATGACATATATATATTCATTTGGAGTTGTGTCATCTGAATTCATTATAGAATAAACACTGCATTTAGTTCCTCCATGCCGGGGCCTACAAATGTTCAACAAAGGACTTGTCCTTTATGAAAATCTAATATGCAAGGATTAAAACTGTTCTGGTAAGCAAGAAATTGTTCAATAATGGGGTGGGGCTTTTAAAAGTTTTAAAAAATATTTATATTTATATATTTATATATATAATATTTATAAATTTATAAATATTTATATGATATTTATATCATACATTTATCTGTTTACGTTTATATATCTTGTGGAATATCTTGTTGAGTGTTCCATATTTCGGGTTTTTCCAGAGTCCGATGTGTTTAATACCACAAGAAAACACATTATTATTTATACTATATATTATATATTATATTATTATATAAACACAGAATTATGCCAATACAAAGGATAGCATTCTTTAACATCACAAGGCATGAATCCAGCAGAAAGAAGGCAGGTCTAATAAAAAGTTCTCCCTATTCGTTTACACTGTGCACAAGAAACGCTCTTTTCTTAACACTCAGGATGTTGATGTGTGAAGTAGGAATACTGGAACTGGGGTCTGTTTAATTTTGGCTCTTATCTGTTATCACAAGTGCTTCTATTGATAGCTACAGCTGTCCCTCACTGCTTGTGTCCTAACAGAGGCTGGATTTAAAAGCAACCACCACCTGCCACTTGCAAATGACAGAAAGGCATGGCGTGAGTCTGATGGGATTTCTCATGATAACTGGAAGCTATTTGTGGAGCGCAATAAAGCTATTGAATATCCAAACAGTAGCCATTTTAATGTCTCCCATTCTATTGTCGAAACTGCTGCTCCGGATACACGCTATTAAACCAGTGCTGTGTCAGTGTTAATGCTGTGCTGAGAATGTTACCCCAGTAATATATGGTTCATTGGTGGTCTCTTTCCATTTATTGACAGGAAAAAAGTGGGGCTGAGAGACTGGGTATAACAACAGATGGTCTACAGGCAGCAACTGTACACCTATAAAGTGCATCTATAAATGGGTACCTAATAAAATGGCCACTGAGGGTATTATTGTGTTGTGAATTAGAAGGTACATCAAGAAAACTTCACTATTCTTCATGATCTACAGATATTAAGGAGCACATAATTGTGATACGGTTTATTAAACGAGTGCCAGCGTGGCACCTTATGATCAGTAAACAAGTAAAGCGTTGTACAACCAAATGCATTCCTACTGCAGCTCTCAGGGACCATCACACTTTCCTCACTTCATAAGAACAAACCCATCCATCCATTCTCTACAGCACTTATCCTACTGAGTTGAAGGAAACCTGGAGCCTATCCCAGGGCACAAGGCACGATTCTAAGAACAAATATAACCTTCTACAATCTGTAAGAGGTTTTTGTATGACACTGTTTCAACAGGTCTATCGAAACTGGATTATATACAAAACTAGATAGTTATTTAATTAAAAATACGTCTGAGAATTAACCTTAAAAAAAAAACGGATACCAAATTAGAGATCTGCCTGCACATCTTTTCCCCAATTGCTAGATAAGTCATTGTATGGTTTAAGTTGCCCCCTTAAACAAGACCCCTAACTTTTAGGAACCGCCTTTGATTGAACAAATGGATGTGTTTCTTACATTTACAACATACACTCTTTTCCAGAGCAACTTACATTTCTTATATACAACGGAGGCTGATGGTCTTGCTTAAGGGCAGAACAGTGGCAGCTTTGTTGACCTGGGATTCATACTCATGACCTTCTGATCAGTAATCCAACACCTTTACCACTGAGCTACCACTTCCCCCAACATCATGCAAGCAGTTGTTAATGTTATACAATTATTCTTGTAGTTTGTTTTCTGGAGACTGGTGACTCACATGGCAGGAATGTTATACAACCAACTGTACTTAGTACAATTTGAAATGAAACTAAAGGGAGAGGTATGCCGTTAATAAAGAGAAATGAATCTCCGGTTCCTGGAAATCACTGGAAGTTTTAAGGGATAAAAAAAACACATAAATTTTTTGTGCAGGATCTTATTAGGACCGGAAGAAATAACGACAACTGATAAGCTTGGTTGCTTGCCTGCTTTAAACAACTAGCAAGGGAACCTTTTATGAGGCACAAATGTGTGCATCTGTTTTGTGACTGAAAAAAGAACTTGGTAGACTTGGTAGGAAGCACATACCAGAGGTCAAAGCCTGGATATGGGTCCCAGAGACACTGGAAAAGGTCTAGAGAAGAAAATAGCTCTTGGTGCATCTGTCTGAAAACCTCCCTTAACAGTCCAAAGCTTGAGGGGTTTCACTCAAGAGAGGTCACATGGTCCAAAAGGACTCTATAAAAGCTCACTCCCTTCAGTCTTCTTATCTCCAGCTGGTGGTGAGCTGAGGCTGTTCCTCAACCTTCTGTTCTCTCAAAGGCAGGGCACAGCATAATTACAATGTCTGACACTGAGGAGATTGTGGAGGAGTATGAAGATGAGGAAGCAGAGGAGGCGCCTGACGTAGAGGATAATGAAAACGAGGCAGAGGAAGAAAATGAGGTACAGGAAGAAGAAGAAGAAGAAGAAGAAGACTCCAAACCCAAACCAAAGCTGTATGTTCCTGCCATTATCCCTCCGAAGCTCCCTGATGGTGAGAAAGTGGACTTTGATGACCTTCATCGTAAACGTGTCGAGAAGGACTTCAATGAGCTTCAGAGTCTCATCGAGGCACACTTCACCAACAGGCAGAAAGAGGAAGACGAGCTGGTAGCCCTGAAGACCCGGATTGAGCGGAGACGTGCAGATCGTTCAGAGCAGCAGCGCATTCGAACCGAGCAGGATCGCGAAAGACAGGCTCGTTTGGCTGAGGAAAGGGCACGGCGTGAGGAAGAGGCAGCTAAACTCCGGGCTGAGGAGGATGCCAAGAAAAAGAAGCTCCTTGCCAATAAGGGCTATGGAGGCTACCTGCAGAAGCTAGAACCGAAGAGGGGCAAGAAGCTGACAGAACGTGAGAAGAAGACAAAGATACTCATGGAGCGCCGCAAACCTCTCAACATCGACCACCTTAACCAGGAGAAACTGGCTGAGAAGGCCAAAGATCTCTGGCAGTGGCTGCAGCAGCTCCACGCTGAGAAGTTTGACCTGAGTGAGAAGCTGAAGAGGCAGAAGTATGACATCAATGTGCTGCGCAACCGCGTCAATGACCATCAGAGGTACAGCAAGACAACCAAAACCACCAGGAAGTCCTGGAAGTAGATAATTTGGATTAGGCAATGTGATGATGTGGTGAACTTTTTTGATTTAACTTTTATATTTACAGTAAATTCTTTTGCTTAGAAAGATCAGCCAACACCGTGATTATTGCTAATACAAACACATGACTGATAGAAACCACTGTGTTAATGATTACAGCTCTAATACTAATAGTCTCCCTGCTTTATGCGGTATTACTATACTGTAGTTTGCATTTTCTGTGAAGTATGAAGGGAAAAGAAGTAAGATTATTCACTATTTTAAAAAGTGTCTCCAAAAAATATAAGCAAAAAAAGAAGACAGCGCAATAAAACATAAGGCAGATTTCAACAGGAAAATAAAAAAGGATGCAAACTTTGTCCACACATTTATCAAGAAGATTGGGCAAAGATTTGATGAACTGCCATGACAAGTTTACCAGATATTTCTAGAAGGATGTGTGGGTGGGCGGGCAAAAAAGGTCTAAAGGGAATTAATGAGGTTAGAGACAGTTATAAAGTGTTATAAAGTCAGATGAGTTGTTGTAGAATATTAAAATCCTGCAAATACTGCAAAGTTGATAAAAATTGTTAAAACAAATATAATGAATATGAATATTATAATAGCGTGTTTTGTTTTCTATACTTGAAAATGTAAAGGAAGAATGTAATAAGGAAGAAACATCTGTGAAACCTAACACACCAAATGTCTTGTTGCTATAAATGACATCTTTCTCTTTATGTCTGTTTCATTTTGTCCTAATGGAATACAACATTTTGCACTCAACTGTTTCCTATGCGGTGAACTTATTTTGTCACATTAAAGTTGCTAACTATTGTAAGGTGCTATTTTTAAGTGTTATCCACTGAAGGTTTGCTTTATCTGTGTGGTGGAGTGGAAGGCATGCCTGCATGGACACAGCGCTATCTCAAACTCGACAGCACACCTCAAACTGAATGTTAAAACAGACAATCAAGGACCATGTTTAAGATTGTTTTTAGCAACAACTAAACATTAATAAAGCATTTTATTCACTTTTGATTAAATGTTGGCTTTTTATTCAGGACACATAAAGATTCAATCATATTGGCAGCTAAGATGTGTTCAGAATGTTAAAGATGTGTTAGAACGACACAAAGGATTTTGTTTGGTTGGTTTTTGCTTCACAATGGGGTTAGAAGTTAGCTAGTATTTAAACTGTTACTAATTAACGTCCATAAAAAGCTAAAAAAAAACCCAAAACAAACAAAACCTCAGAAATCCATCATCCATACACACAAGGACTAAGACAAACCTTACTAAAGTGTTGAGGAAAACAAAATCTGCCAGTTCAACTTGACTGGCTGCACAAGGATCATATTTTATGTGTTTGTGATAACTGATAAAGAAGATGGAGATGAACCCAGTCCATGTAAACTTCTGCTCTTCCTCTGATGGAGTCCAGGCTCAATGGAAGGTGAGGAGCTCAGCTAGAATGGGATCTGCAAGTGTGTGAGTTAAACTTTACATAGGAATGTGGTAGCCTAGTGGTTAAGGATTTGGACTACTGATCGAAAGGTCATGAGTTTAAATCCCAGGTCCACCAAGCTGCCATTGCTGGGCCCTTGAGCAAGGCCCTTAACCCTCAGTTGTATCAATTGTAAGTCACTCTAGATACGCGTGTCTGCTAAATGACAGAAATGTAAATATACATAATTTATGTAGGTTTGCTTATAACTGAATATTAAATACATTTTAAATCATATTTAGCTTGTAATAATTGGTTTCAAGTTTTTCTTCTGAAAAAGCATCCCAGAAGCTGGTAGGATATCAACACCAGTGTGTACACTATCAGAGTCAATTTAACACAGAACAAAGTGATTTTTGAAGGTTAGTGTTATAATAATGTATAAGCAGTGTGTAAATGTGTATTTAAAAAAATCTAAGAATTTAATAAGCTTCAAAATGTTATTTTTCATTACTGTGCGACAGAGAAAGAACAAAAAGTAAAAACTCAACAAACCTCAACTTCGTGGTCAGAACTTAACACAACATTTGTATTTAACCTCTTTTGGCATAGTATTCTTGAGTCCACTCTGATCTATGCAGTTACCCAAAATGCAATGCGTTGTTGATTCTCAACAAAAATATCTAATGGAAGCAGAACTGACCTTATAGGGATGTATAAATAAATAAACAACAAATACATAAATGCTTTCCTATTTCGTAAAACACAACATGAAGGACTAATAACGTCCTACAATCAAATTATTCAGATCAGATTATAATTTACCTGCATTGTAGCTGCATTTTGCAGCAGGATCGGTGTTGAAATTTCTCCCGGAACATCTACAGGTTACAGTATATCAGGAACCCTGATAATTGTCCAAATGGTGCAAACTGAGGGATGTTTTTTTTTCCAAATTCAATTTTGACACATATTTTAATAATGTTGAATAAATCCCTCAGTTTACACCATTTGGACAATTATGGTTAAAATTAGGTTTGTGTTTTTGCAGCATTTTGCTGTTTTAAAGAAAGGCAAATACATTAAGTTTTATTCCTGAGTAACTTTTATTAGTCTTGAATATATATAGTCATATAATGTATATATGAACAAAAGTTTTGGTTCTTCATATGCAATCTGTAAATGCACTTCAGTACAGAAACTGTAAAAACAGCACAATAACACTAATAATACAGTTATGCCAGTTTAAAATTGTAATGTCAGGACTCTGTGTTATGAATATATGACCTACTATAAGGCTAGAAGGAAAAATCTAAAATCCTTACAACCTGGTCCATAAAGAATCTACTGATCTCTGTTGTTGCTGCTGAGTAGTTTGGGGTAGGATGTTCCAATAGCACGTCCATGTCGACAAACCACGATCTCCAGCAAGTACTCGTCCACTTTGGCGATGGCGTTGGTAACGCGCTCGTTGCTCTTCAGGAATATAATGGTGAAGAGAGCCACCTCGAACTCAGGGCTGACACCAATAAACGAGCTGCCCAATGGCTTCACCAGGCCTTTCCAGCTGAACTGCAGGTTAATGACGTGATCGTTTGCGTCCGGCTGTGAGAATCAAACACATCAAGTCAGTCGATTCAAAAAGCGTTTATTGTCATTTCAATCATATATAGCAGACATGTAACAGCTAAGAACTAAACAGTGAAATGTATAGAGTGCAACCAAGTGCAAACAATACAATACGCTACAGGATACAAGCAACAGATGAGACACTGAGTAAGACAGAACAATATTTTGTTTAATGATTGCTTTATTGATGATGCAAATAACCATTAGTTACCTGCTGCACAATTATTGTACAACAACAACAACAACACCTGATCGTTGTACTGCTATGAACTGAATTTAGTGTTTAGTCATTTTTGAATTTTGAATTATTACCCACAAAAGTAATTATAATAGAAGTAATAATAAAGGAGCCATATTACGTTTAGTCCGATAATTTGGCCAGACCAAGATAGATAGACATATATTTATCTAACATTTTTTGAAAATTAAATAAAAATTACAGAATGCTTTTGGTTGGTACTGTGTAATCACTTCTGAAAATATAAACAGATTTACCTAGGTTAAGCTCACATTTATGAAGTTTATGACCCTGAGTTTATTGCTCTATTTTACCCCCTAGTGGACTAAGGGAGACTAGCTCATTTTTGGAATCTTTCAAATCAGTTCAAGTCCATATGAACATTTATAGTAAAACACAAATTCAACACTAAATTCATTTGTCAGACTGTCACATTTGCAAATAATGCATTACACCTCATCATACACATCATTCCCAGTTTGGTTCATCACTGTGAGATTGTATTATTAGAAAACTATATTCATGACCAACATACCATGTCTTTATCTTTGGCTTTGTAACCCTTGTAGTCGATACATTTCAGCTTCTCCTGCAGGTAAAACTGAACCCAGTTATGAAGGCCCATGATCTCTTTCCCGTACTTGGTCTCGCCAACAAACACATGTTCAAATCCACAAGAGTCTTCACTGTATTGAAGACAATGAGACTCAACAGCCTTGACATAAAAAGCTTAAACACAACTATGTTATATATCAAATAAACATATTTACTGAGAATTATGGTGTGAACTAGACCAAAGTAATAACATATAAACTGCTATTCCTAAGTCCGCTGTTGGCTTTGGTTATAGAAATGAGTTTCTAACCGTGAATGTGTATAAGGCATCTCTGAATGACAAACAGGAAGGAAAGACAAAAAAAAAAAAAAAAAAAAAGACATTGGATCTTACGGTAACTTTAGATTTTGAAATTGATCCAAACAAAGTGAATCAGTTGATCTGTTGGTTACAATAACACTTACATATAAATCTTACAAACATCCAACCACTCGTTCTTCAGCTATTGCTCTAAAGGACAACATAAAAACTTAATTCTCTGTACAGTACATGCATGTGACCTGATTGTGGCTTTCATCTGATGTATAATGTGATCTAGTGGATGTTTCAGATTCATGGCAGTTATTTATCACACGTAACATTTGATATGAAAGAAAGAAAGAAAGAAAGAAAGAAAGAAAGAAAGAAAGAAAGAAAGAAAAAGATGGAAAGTAAAGATGGACAGAGAGACAGACAGAGAGACAGAGAGAGACAGACAGAAAATGTTTATCAGTGGTCTAAGAAAAAACGTGTACTTACTATCAGAGGCAAACATAAATGGGGCTACATTGAATTCTCAAATTTGTTCCATATTGTTCCAAGCAGAACCTACATATTTTGGAAGAACCATTAACTATCCAAAAGAAACTACTGAGGTACTTTCTCTAATGAGAAAACTCTTAATAATTGTCAGGACTTAAGGCCATGCGCTTTTGTTTATGTTCCTCATCACGTGTCTGCCCTGCCTTCATTTCTCCACGTCTCTACAAACCTGTTTCCCATTGTTAACCTGTATGTCTATTTAACCGTGCCGCATTGCAGATGGCAGCGCGGAATCATTGTCATTGTTTTGTATATGCAACGTCAGTATATCGTCATTGTTTCATCGTCCTTTATTTTGTTTATTTTTCGTCTGTGTTCCTGTTATATGTATTTGGTTATTAAACCCTACTAATTTGAAGCTATCCTGTATCTGGGTCTGTGTCCCTCCTTCCTCTCGGTTGTGACAATAATATAGTACAATATCACTGTGCTGTGTAATACTGTAACACTGACGCTGACTTGCGGTGTTGATGTTCCCAAAGTCTGAGGTCTTTTTTTTTTTTTTTTTTTATTTTGTACTCACCCTCCACTTCTGTCTCGGTGATAGAGTTTGAACCACACGTCAAAGAGCTGCTTTTTAAACTGAGCTACATCAGGAGAGGCTTGTCCTTTACTGACTAAATACCCATGTGCACGCTGAAAAATAAACAGCAGGAATCAGTCACTGGGAAAAGGACAGGCTTTGTTCCTGAGCATAAAAATGGCTCATGTCAGAAAGTAACATTAGCTTGTACATAAACTGATGGAAGTCTACCTTCATGACCTGGGTCTGTAGGATGGCATCGAGGAAGATGTTATTCTCCTCCAGCTCCTGACTAGTCACTTTCTCTTCCACACCTGTAGACATCTCATAGTTGTCCAAGAGATTTATGAAGCCTAAAGAGAGAAGGTTAGACTGATATCTAAGACAAAACTTTAGAGATATCTAATAAATGTGCTCCATCTTAACATTTTAATTGGATTTTCTTCCATTGTGGAAAAAAACAATATATCAAATATACTTTTAGAACAAATGTTAGTTAGAAGTCATTCAAATATGAGGTAGAAACACATTAAACTGTTTCCACGCCCAACCGATATTGTCTAAGATGTTTTTATGATGCTGAATCACAAATAGATATTTAATTAGAATTAGTTAACTTTTATAGCTAATATAACGTCATTATGTCATCAGCATCCATCTACTGAGCATATATATTAACTGTGGATTAAATAAATCCTCCTAACAAGTAAACAAAATACAATTAAATGTATTCAGGACCATATGGAAGCACCAGCGGTACAGATAATGTTGTTGCTTTTCATGTTGAATGGAGTTATGGAACACTGAAGCAGTACTTACTAGCATACGTGGCAATGCTTTTAAGTTTATCCTCATTGACGTACGTGAACAGAGGAGCATTGGCTTTGTCTCTAGCAGTGTTACTGCCCTGGGCCACGTAATCAGCTTTTCCCTGAGAAAATAAGGAATAAAACATTTCATAGTAAACAATTAACTTTACATTCCAACTTTTCGCTTTTCTGTACTGCACAGATTGAGGGACTTGGGTCACAAGGCTGGAGGACCGGGAGAGGAACCCGGAGTACTCTGAAGCATGAAACACCCCTGAAGCATGAGGAGAACATGCAAACTCTGTGCACAAGGCAGAGGTGCAAATTGAATCCTCAACCCTAAAGGTGTAAAGCAAACGTACCATTCAAATTTCTAACTGGAAACTTATGCAACTTACTGCATAAATTCAAAGATATTTATTTAAAATTGGAGATTCTGCGATGTGTATTGTCCTACCTTAAAGAAGACAAAAGAATCTCATTTAAAAGCATGTGTTAAGCTTTTACAGATGTTCATTATTAGCACAAATGGTCAATTCATGTATATTAACACTGTAATCATATGGAACAACAAGTGAAACATAACTTTATATATGCCTCCAATTCTGAAAAGAAATGAGTATTTTGTCTTACAGACGGTCCTTAATTATTACAAAAATGGTTAAAAGCGTATGTTAAGATCATAGTTTTTTAAAAACTAGCACTGCCATTTTGAATTTCATTTTAATATTCTCCAATTTCTTTGTGCTGTGTTTAACTGTGAAACAGCAACATGTGCACTTTCCAATTCAGGTGCCAACATTTGCACTTAATTTTACATTTGGTATTATTAGTACTAGTTTCAAACCAAACCCCCACCTGTAGATTGATGGTGTAGTCTTTTCCCGGTTTCACGCGGTTCACGTCCAGCTTCCACAACTCATTAAGGATTGCTGAAAGCTCCTGATCAACAGCTGGACTGCAATCAACCAAATATAACATTTAACACATAATTTAAATTAAGCATTTACAAGTGATGATATTCGTCACAGTTCTAGGCTTCCTCCTTTGCGGTTTAGTCATTTTTGCTGTCTCTCTTGCTGGCTTATAGCTGTTGTTTATTTAATTGGATCAGAAAAAAAGACAGATGAATAGCACACTATAGAACAGAACCGCTGAACCAACAGAAGTGTTGTAGATGAACTGCATATCTCCTGTATCAGGTTTCATACGCTAGTAAACATTACCGTTAAATGTTGTTTTTCTTGTTCAGCCAAAACTTCTCATACTTGCAAAAAACAACTTAGTTGTTTTAGGAAAATGACTAACGATGGGGATGTCATACAAAAGAGTTTACCACCAAAAATATCCATTTTCCAACAACAGCAGATCCTGTTGTTCAACCTTCTCGATTTTCAAATGTTTAGGTTAGCCAATCCACTGTGCGACGAGGTGATTAAACATTGTTAGTTTAGTAAAGAATCACATGTCACGGTTTTGATTTCCATTTAAAGCTACATTTAATGTTGTGGAAAGTCCACAAAACAAGTTCCTACAGCTACAGCCATTCCCTCTTCAGCTTCTCCTTTTTGTCTCTCAAAGATATAAATAGAAAAAAAATGAAGCTTGTCATGATAGCGAAAAAGCACAAAGACATCCATTTTGAAGACTTTCCGGTTGCAAAAAAATGTAAAGCCTTGACAGGAGACTCCAAAAACCAAACACACTCAAAGGAAACCTATATAAACATATACCACATGAACAATTACAGTACATACATTACTAAAACTCTTTATGTGGAGCTTCTACTATACAAGTTCTTGTGTAAGTAAAGAAACGATAACATATTAGAACATTAGCACAAGCCTATGACTTTTTTTTATATATAACTTTCTGTTAAAGAAAATTAACCGACATCTTCTGACTGGAGAATTCAGTAGTACAATGTTATAACCATTTCTGACAAATAATCCAGAGGGAAATTACACCGTTAGTCAAAAAGCCTTAAAAAGATTAAAATAATAATTAAATGAGCAATGATTATTTAAAAATACATTCATTATGTCTAAGTCAATATTTCCAAATGTGTCTGGTTCCTATTTTGTGGTGAACAAAGACGCCACACGTTTCCCAACATGGCTTGAGCGTCTGTAGGTTACACAATCATATAGCCGGCTATTAAACATAACAGGGATTTCATGCCTACAATTAATTTATTATCATTATCAGACATGCACACACACCTGTAGGAGACTCCTGAGGCACAGGGAGAATAATTGAGAAAAATTATGGAGATTCTGACAGTTCTGGTGTTTGCATTTAGAGCTGAGTGCAAAAATTTGCATTTAGAGCTGAGTGCAAAAATTTGCATTAACTTAAAAAGGACAAATGAATTTGATTTAGAATTAGGCGTTAACCTTTAATGATGTTCATTAATACAAGTATGGTTTGGTCATATAATATATAATAAATATCTTTTGCATTACTTATCTTATATCATTACTTCCATTACTGACACTTAAGACTGTAACATGCACTTTTGTGCTTAGCCCCAGGTGTCACATACTTTTTGTTGCGACACTTCACCATTATTACAGTCAACTACTGAAATGAATTTCGCCTAGAGGAACAAGTCGGTCTGGTTGTCGACTTCTGAATATAATCTAACTAGTGTCTGTCTAAATGAATGCAGATACAGTATACAACAAAATACCATTATGCTTCACATTTTAGTGACTAAAAGTGTTTTCACATCTGTTCTTCCCACTCGTGCCCTTCTCATGCAACTTCCCACATGACATGAAAATAAACAGGTGTGCATGTTCTCTCTCTCTCTCTCTCTCTCTCTCTCTCTCTGCCTCTTTCTCCCTCTCTCTGTCTCCCTCTCTCTGTCTCCCTCTCTGTCTGGGACAAACAGGTTGCCACCCCATTGCAACACACACACACACACACACACACACACACCCACACCCACACACACAGACACTCACACACACCTGAAGGAGACTCCTGAGGCACATATTTTTTTTAATAGAGCCGAGTGCAAATGTTTCTCTCTCTCTCTCTCTCTCTCTCTCTCTCACTCTCTCTCTCTCTCTCTCTCTCTCTCTCTCACTGATGATGTGAAACCGGATGTTTCTTGACAATTTTAATAAAATCCCCTCGTTTATTATTTTGTATTAAACAAAACTTTTGGGAACCTGTTTGCCTTTTACTTTTTACTGCTACTTTACTTATTAGGACTTTGTCAGATTTGGTCTAAAATAAAAAAAAACTGAACAAACAAACAAACAAACAAAACAAAACAAAACAAAACCCGTCGACTTACATAAACATAGATGCATTTTATCTAAGAAAAGAAGTAAATCTACTTTCATGAAATTGTAGTTTGCATTTGCATCAAGCTGCAGCCACCACATCTGTTATGAATTTATTTTCATTGTTAAGGCATAACAATACAATTATACTTTATAAAGCTGTATTATAAACACTATTCCACTGTATTCTGAATTTAAACCTATTACATCAAAGTATTAATAAGATGATCAGACTGGAAGCAGCTGAAAGAACAACAACAACATCAACAACAAAGTATTAACATATTCATATCTTACCGTTTAGCCATTACTGCACACACATGCGTTGTGTTGTACTTTTCACCAAGCGCTGCTTCATTTTATGCAGGAAGTTAGTGGCCCTGTCAATCAATTTTACTAACTATGAATTCTGACCAATAGGAGTTACGAAAGTAAGACTTGCCTACTTACAATTTCTGTTTTTGACACGTGATTGGCGGTTAGACTCCAGAATAAAGTATGTGGGGGCGTGGCTTTACACACAAAAACGGAAAAACAGCTGAGTGCAGTGCGTGTCATTTGGCACAGCTGAATTGTAATAGTTAGTTCAAGACAGTATTAATATTAGTACAATTTGACGATGCTGTCGTACATTATCAGTGTATGTATATTATGCATTCAGCAATAATGTAAGGTTAGCCAGCTCTCCAGCTAGCTTTTTTGTATGCCACACCATGCTAATGCTAATGCTAATACAAGGAAAAGACTTGAACTAACAGTTGTCAAGTCAAGTCACTGTTATTGTCACATCACCACAGCACATGTGCCTTGGTGAGTGAAATTCTTGGGAGCATGCTCCAGAAATTGCAGAACAATTTACATCCATGTGAAGTTAAGAAACAGTTTACATTTGGGTGAAAATGTGCAAAATGCTCATTACCAGGAGAAAATGTGCAAGTGATGCAATATGCTCATACATAGTCAGTACACACAGTGTACTATTAGACATGCTTAAAATGTGACTAGGGTTAGACACAGAATGCTACACTGACCTCTTAATAAAGTGTATGGCCTTCAGCTGTTATCTGGTTGTTCTTTGTCATCTTGACACCTTTATAGAGTTCTCATAAAGGTAAAAACCTGCTAACTGCATGCCCACATATAATATGATTATATCCTTTTTCTGTAAGCTAAATTCTTACAGCTAAAGTATGATGTCCAAATTGTCCAGAACAGACAAGTTGTGGGCAATTATATATATATATATATATATATATATATATATATATATATATATATATATATATATATATATATATATATATATACACACACACACACACACACACACAGACATATATATATATATATATATATATATATATATATATATATATATATATATATATATATATATATATATAATTGCCCACAACTTGTCTGTATATATATATATATATATATATATATTGCTTGTTTGTTGTTGTTTTTTTACTAGTTTAGCAGCAGTTACCTGAGTTACTTGTAAAGTATTGTGCAAAACAGCAAACGTGAAATGTGAGACAGCATGTACAAAGAGAAAAAGTGTGCAAAAACAGCATGTAAACAGGTTGTTGGATGTATATTCGAAGTGTGCATATTTGGTGTAGGTCTGTGCAGTCCATACAGTTGATGTGCGTGTTGTGCTCAGTACAGTTCAGTTATTAAGGAGTCTGGTGGCTTGCGGAAAGAAACTGAGTCACTGGCTGCTTTCATACGATGAGTGAAGACCTACCTCTTCCTGAAATACTGAAATTCACACTTATGTATATATATTTTTATCAACAGAGATTTAGACTCATTATGTATCCTTAGTATGTGATCTATGGATCCAGTATTGATGCATTAATTGATAATTAGGTCTCTCAATTATATAACTGTAAATGTAGAATTGTTTCACTGAGAAATCAAACAAAATCCTGTTATTTGTATAATTTATTTTTTTTTAACACACACAAAGCTGTATTATAAATTACTATTCAACTGTGTTCTGTACATCAGTCTTGATAAATATAGATCTTTTCATGTCTAGCCATTGTTGATAACAGATTCTTCTTCTATTATTATTATTCCTCTTCCTATTCTTCTTCAATGTTTAAAGCCGACTGCACAGGTGCGTCATTTTTACAGTAAATCCAACTAAAAGTTAGTTGACCTACCCACCAATTTTATTTACTGTAAAATCTAGCCAATAGGAGTAGAGAAAATACGACACGCCCGCCCATGTTTGCCGTTGGTAACGCGTGATTGGCTGTAAGTCTCTGACAAGACAGTATACGGAAGTACAGAAGAGGGTGGAGTAGAATACGTTAGCTTGATATTAGCATTGTAACAGTTCGCCAGTCAGTTTCGGGAGTTGATCTGATACAACTTTATATTAATATTAAACATATTTCACACCTGACAAGATGCTGTCATACATCCTGGGTGTATGTATGATGTTACTCTGAGTATAAAGTGACGTTAGTTAGCTCTGTTAGCTTGCTAGCCTATTTTTGTTAGCTATAGATGGACATTATGTATGTTTTTCTGTATATGTAATCTGTTTAAATGTCCTTTGTTATTATTGTTTACTGTTTGACGTTTGAAGTTTTTGCTGATATTTATAAACATTGTGTTGTGTATAAAGTCGTGGGCCTTGATGATGATGATGATGATGAGGAGCATTTTTTTGGGATTATTCATACAGCTGTGTTAAGATTGCAGTCGTCAGTGCAACAGTTTAACTTTGTCCTAAATGTCTGCAGCTCATTCGTGGTGGCTTTGACAACATCATTGCCGTAATCATGAGGCTTCTGGGTTTCAAAAGAAGACCTGCCATAACCCTGGAGGATCCTAATGAGAAATATCCCTTACGCCTCATAGATAAAGAGGTGAGTGTGAATTCCTGTGAAATGAACCTGTGTCCAATATCAGTATAACCAAAACTTTCCCCTGACACTTGTTTTATTTTTAGATTATTAGTCATGACACCAGAAAGTTTCGCTTTGCCCTGAAGTCTCCTGAACATGTTTTGGGACTTCCTATTGGTAAGATCAGTATATTTTAATTAATGTCACATTATTAAACATGACATTTGGTATACTGTACTTGCACAACCTGTTTTCTCTTTCACTTTTCTATACGATACTCTTATCTGACATGGTTAGTAGCCAAGATTACTCTGTAAGCGTCTGTTAATTCAGTTTAATATTATACGAAACAGTCAGCGTTGTTGCAAAGCTGCTATGGTAATCCAGTTGTAGCCAGATGTGAAAAACTTCCTGACACAACACGAGGAAGAATCCTTAAGCGTAATCAGCTCATTCTCTTCCAGGTGATACGAGATAGTGTGATTATAAATCAATACAGTGTGAAAGAAATGGCTAATAGTATTATTTGTGTTGAAATGGTGTTTAATATGAGCAAGCTGTGAGTACAGGATCATTTTAAGTGATTACAGAAGATAGGTACAAGTGTGCAGCGTCCACCAAAGTACTGAGAGTTGTTTGGGAAATTTCAGGGTGGTCCAAGTTCTGCCTAGTATCAGTCAATATAATGCTTTTAAGACTTAAAATACATCAGTGGATCAGTTGATCATCAGTGGATCACATGATAGAACACAGCACCTTATAAATATATATTTCTTCCATGTTTACAGGTCAACACATTTACCTGTCTGCTAGAATAGACGGTAGCTTGGTGGTGAGGCCCTACACCCCAGTGTCAAGTGATGACGATAAAGGATTTGTGGACCTGGTGGTCAAGGTGGGTCTTCTTTAAATATACCTAAACTATGTTTTTTTTTTTTTATCTGAAACAAACCCAGCGTCGAGATCTGGGCCTGTATTCATGAAAATTCTGAGTGCAAAGAGTTTCTCCTAGTGACAGAATTCTAGGAATATTCTTAGAAATGTGGTCGTTTCCACTCGGATTGAGAAGATCCTAGCAAAGATAAAAGTTATTCATCTTAATCCTTAAAGGACTACAGAATGTTGAAGACGGCTGCCTTGGCTTCGTCGTTCCACGGACATAAGAATCCTTTACAGCCAAAACTGTACATTTGTTTTTATTTTGTAACTGTAATTGTTTATTATTGTTTTTAAAGGACTTTTAAGAGGCTTAAGAGTTTCTTTAGCAGAGAGGAAAATGGTGGAAAGGTTGAAGAGGGAGAAGAAATGTATTGTATACATTTAAAAATGATAGCGAGTTATTTTTGTATCATATTAGATATAATATCTCTGACACAGTGCAGAAATGGTGTAGGTGTGTGTGTGTGTGTGTGTGTGTGTGTGTGTATATAGAGCATTTAGAGATATCTCCGAAACAGAGCTGAAATGCCATAGCTGCAGAAATGATATAATTTGGCACTATGACATTTCTGCGCTGTGTCAGAGATGTTTACATTTACTTTTGTAACATACAGATGTTAGCACATCTCTAATATGATTGGTCACGAGCGTAATCTCCATACAATATAGCCACAAATATATTTTATAATAGAGAAGTGAAGTCTTACAATAGACCAGATTTTTTGTTTTCTTTTTGTTGTTGGACAACCAATCACAATCTTCAAAAGAATGATTTCTAGTTAGAAATATTTTAGCTAAGTTAGAAGCTCTCTGAGATTTTTTTATCTCTGTATCTTTATGAATACAGGCAAAGATTACTAGGGCTGATATTAATAAAACATATTTGAGATATTGGGTGGTGCAAAGTTGTTACAAGGAATTAGGTTCATATAAGCTCAGATTTGATTAATGTTGACTTTTTGAAGGATTTTGTTTTTAGCTTTAAGGTCTTAAGGAACAAACACAGGTCGGACAATTTTGAGATGATGGAGTGGGAAATAGGAAAAATATCATGATGCTGTATTCATGAACGGTGAATATGACAGTGTTTTATTATTATTTATTTACCAAAAAGGTTCACAGAGCATTGGAGTATATCAGGATTGGGATCTCATGGACAACACCCAAAACAAAAAGCTACACAAAAAGGAGGTTTTTGTCCTTTTATTTGGGCACAAACATGCGGTCAGATACGAGACTCAAATAAAGACTGCATTGTTTAAATCAGGTTTAAAGGTTTAGGTTTACTAGTTCCTGTATATTTTGGAGAAAAACAACCAGCTAAATATATTGAATCTATCATAGGAACGAGTGATGAGGTGAGGAGAATTGAGTAAAAATTTTCATTGTTTGGTGATTTACATCACTGGCATTTCAACTGCTGGTATTATTCCAAAGATTTTCAATGTTTCAGATATAAAGAGGAAGAATCCCATCCTGAGGTAGGATGATGTGTAATAAAGGATTAGATTCATTGAATCCAGTTTAGCTCTTCATTAAATAGCCAATTAATATAATAGTTTTAAAATAAAAAAACGTGTCCAGTTCAGGCCACGGCCACTTTGGGTTTCAGATACGGATCTAGAGCACCGAACAGATCGACAGCGACGTTTTAATTTAGCCATAAGTATTGTCACATTTAATGTCGTGGACTGTCTGTGAAATGTTGATTTATTGCAGTCGTTCCCTCACCAACCTGTTTGTTTCTTTCCCTTAAAGTGAAGTTTGTGTGCGCAAATCTCCAATGTCCTGCTTCAGTATTTGTGTAACATTGGGGAGTGTCAGCGAGTCACAAGGCATACAGTCAGACACGTGCCGTAACCTTTTGCAAAGCAAATGAACACGATACTACAGAAGAAAAAAACATCCTTAAACCTTTTCATGAAGATGATCTGTTAGAGCTGTATTTATTTTAAATGAAAAATAACCATGTTCTATAAAACACTACAGCTTTCTTTGTGTGTGTGTATTTTGTTTTAGATATACTACAAAAATACTCATCCAAAGTTTCCTGAAGGTGGAAAGATGTCTCAGTACCTGGACAACCTTCGCATCGGTGACATGATTGACTTCAGAGGGCCGAGCGGACTGCTGATTTACAAAGGACAAGGTGAGCAGTTCCTCTCAGCAGTGAACAGTCTGGACATGTCTCTGAATTAGGATCATGTGTATTATTGGATTAGGGTTAAATCTAACTGTACACCATATAACAAGTGTGTACAGTATCTGTCTTCTGTCAGTTTGTTGGTGTAGGAGCTGAATGAATTCTCTGCTGTCTGTTTTTTTTTTAAATTTGTTGTAAAATAATGCTTACTGACTGATCCACAATTTAGGAGTGTTTGAAATCAAACCTGAGAAGAAGTCACCTCCTGAGGTCAAGACTGCGAAAAATCTGGGAATGATCGCTGGAGGGACAGGTATTTTATTTATTTATTTATTCATTTATTTATTTTTCTATTATACAACAATCTTTGAACTGTTGTTGCAGTAGTGAATGTTACGTAAGGGATAAAAACTTTGTCCTGTAGACTCTCCCAAAAAAGTTGACACTCTAGACTCCTTGAATCATGAACGTTATAACCGTATCTCCTTACAGAAAGCTTCAGCATACACACTCAACGTCCACTTAACGGCAGAAACGTCCTCGTTTATATAATAATCTGCTCAGCCGGTCATGTGGCAGCAGCTCAATTCTTCAAATCATACAGATACAAATCAAAACCTTCAGTTTATGTTTAAAATCTGAATGAAGAAACAGTTTGATCTGTGACTTTAACATGGTTAACGTGGCATGGTTGTTCGTGACGGATGGGCTGGTTTGAGTCTTTCAGAAACTGCAGATCTCTTGGGATTTTCATACATAACCTTTTAAACACAACAAAATGTATTGAATGATTAATTTGAATCATTTGAATGAGTTTTGTGGACAGAATATCCTTGTTAATAAAAAATGGACAGATTGGGTGGAAAGTCTGACACAATCTTTCTCTTTACAGAAGAGAAATTTTTAATATTCAGCTATTATTGGTTTTAGATTCTGTGCAGCATCCGAGTCCCTGTTTACAGCCTTTATGATAGAAACGCTAACACATCATAATGTAAAATACGTTATACACAAAACAGCATTCATCTAGATTTCCTTATGCAAAGACATGTTGTAATTGATTTCTACAGGGATCACTCCCATGCTACAGATCATCCGGGCAATAATGAAGGATCCAAAAGACAAGACCGTTTGTTACTTGCTTTTTGCTAATCAGGTAAGTCACTGCCAGGGTTTTTTTTTAAATTTTATATTAATAAACAGATAGTTGATTACTGATGCAGAAGAAAATGCCTGAACGATAGAAATGTGTTACTCCCTCAAACAGACAGAAAAAGACATCCTGCTGCGTACAGAGCTGGAGGACATCAAGGCTTCTTACCCAGAACGATTCAACCTGTGGTTCACCCTGGACAAGGTTAACGATGGTATGTAGAGCCATCATTGCGTACTGCTCTGGATGTCTGTCTGCTAAGCACCAAGGTGTAGCATTTTAACACAGCATCATTTTACTCTGTATAGGTTTGGTGCAAAAGTGCTACTAAGCCTGCTTCAGAGTAGGGATTTATAACCTCCAGTAAATAGCGGTGCTAAACCAGCTAGCCGGGGTTAAAAGTGGGTTATAATGATGATAATCCAGAGTTAAGCACAGTGTAAGCACAGTGTAAATGGCCATAATCAATTTTATTTTCTTGTATAAAGAATGACAACTTGTAGTCTATTTCTAGTTATTTTTAATACTGTGGAACGTCCACGAGTGAGTTGCTCTCACTGTTGGAGCAGGAAAATTAGTAAAGTAGCACAGGATGGGTGGGATTCCAGGACCAGACTTGGGAATCTAGGATTTAGTTAATACGAACCAAAAAAATGTAACCTGTTAACCAGACAGCAAAACATTTCCAGGAACCCATGGAAGAAATCTATTATTGATTTCTATTATTGCTGGCTCTAGAAACTCCTTTTGTAAAACAAAAAAACCCGAAAACTCCATTTTAATGTATATACTGCTGAGGTATACAGGACACAACACAACAAGAACCAGTTCATACAAATGAACCATTTCAAAACTTAATATCCCCTCTATTCTTAATACCGTGTGGTGTTACATGGATGATCGACGTCCTTAATGAGTCCCTTGTTTGTAAGTGGTGAAATTACAATTGTAATTTTTTCCAGCATTTTCTGCATATTTGTCCTTTATATTAGTGACTATAACGTATGATTCTAGCATATTTGGTGGAATTAAGTGGCACAGAAAATGAATTGGTAAACAATCACATCACATTACAAACAGTTCTTCTGAAGGCTGCAGTGCTTTGCCCTCACCATCGCTCCCAGCTGCTGTTAAAAAAAATTCAATACTCAATATTCAATACTCTTTACCCAACCATCAGAATCTAGAATAGAACATTAACAGAGATAATTCTTCTGTATAATTCACTCACAACCACTGTTCTTTCTTGTTCATGTGACAGACTGGGAGTACAGCCAGGGGTTCATCAGTGAGCAGATGGTGCGGAACCACCTTCCTCCTCCCAGCGACGACACACTCATCCTCATGTGTGGACCTCCACCCATGATCCAGTTTGCCTGCAACCCCAACCTTGACAAAGTGGGCCATTCCACCAGCAGACGCTGCTTCGTCTTCTAGGGGAAAAAATAAACCCAAAACACCACAGTACTAATCCTGACACCTGGTCATAAACGGCTCAGGTGCTGGAAAAAGCTCAGCTTAAACCATTATCGTCATAGTGTCTCCAAGTACACTTGTATTTTGATATGCATCCGTTAGCCTTTGCGCCCCTTTTGGGATTGGCACTTACATTGACTTTGTCATACCAATCTCTGTGTGCTGTTTTGTCATGGCTAAGTCATTATTGGAACCTTTTTTTTTTAATATTTGCTAAATATGCCAATAATTGAAATGCATAATTTGAAGATTAAGTTTTTCACTTTGTTTTGTTATATTTTGAATGTTTTTTTTTTTTGGGGAAGTGCCTTAGTACCAAGCACCTTACTGTAGAACAAAATCTAGTACATTGGCTTTAATATTTTCAAATTAAGATAAATACAAAATATGTCAGCATGCATTACAATGCCATAGCGAAAGACCAGTTATTATACATTTTAATCGTTTATAAGCTGCTTCTTTGCATCATTTAAACTGCCGAATTGCAATAATCGCAAAGTGATGCAGTAATCCAGCTTTGTGCAAAAATAAGCAAAAAAAGGCTGTTTCACCTGCCATAGAGAAGTCACATAACCGAGCACATATTATTAAACGTATTGTATTGCCTTGACAAATAAAGCATTGCATCAAGTAATGAACAGATTTCTCTTCTTCAGTCATTCAGGGCCTGTTCGAAAACAAGAGCAACAAAGAAACCTAATTTCCACCAACAAACCTACAAGGTTCCATTATTAAGGCAGATAATAAAACTGGTCAGCTTATTATCCAGCTCATTATTATAACTAAAATATTAGGAGTAAAATCTTTACTCCGTTCCTGTTGTGGAACAACATTTTTCCTGTCATTTGCTTTTATATTTGGCTTCTAGATGAATTATCCTTAGCTTCATTTTACTCATCAATCTACTTACTTATATAGAAAAAGGTCTTAACCCTTTGGGACCCTTATGTGTACCTCTGTGGCTGAAAATGTCCACCAAATGAACATTATATAAAGTTCTCAAAAAAAACCTCACATTCACTTTTTATATTAAAAAGAATTCATTTTGTTTGTATTTATATGCAAATTAGTGATGTCACTAAATAAATTGGTAATTAAAGAGTACATTTTAAATATTTAATAGTGTTGATTAGAACTCAGGTTGATTAACAGATTTATGCAAAAAAAATATATATATATATATACTGTATATATTAATCTGATATTTTTATAGAGGTTTATAGTGGCTGTTTTCCGCAACAAATTACACGTATTTCCAAAGTATGTTATATAAAGATTTGTCCCAAATCATTCCTCTAGCTGAAACACAGAGAAAGATATAGCCAAGAAATGGGGAAAATATGCCCTGAAGGGGACGAAAAAAGTCCCGAGGTGTCCTTAAAGAGGTAAACTACATTTTGACATGATGTCAAACCATTCATGACTAATGTATGTATGTAACAGATTAAGAAAATTCAAAGAATGTTTATTGACTTCAATTCATAAAAGCTCACACACACACACACACAAACACATGGACATGCTTTTTAAGGAACAACTATCCAGTTATGTGCAGACTAAATGTTTCAAATGAGAATATTATTACTCCATACTCCCAGTGTATCAGCCAGGCAGTAAGCGTGTTATTCAGTAACACAAGCGATTATAATGCAGGAGTCGACGGACACGTTAAATCCGAGTACAAGAATAAGGATGTAATCTAAACTAAAACAAGATTAAAATTTATATTTTTTGATTGTTGTTTGCAGTCTTTGGTGCGCTTTGTCAGGAACACTGAAACACATTATGGTGTAGACAGTAAAAGGCAATAAATAAAACATTCCACTGTCGTCAATTGATTTTGATGGTCAGACCAGAACATAATACTCTCATAGTAGTGTGATAGTACTGAAGCTGATTTGTGGTAAGAATCACAGTAAAGGAACAGATGTTTGGTTCTCCAGGATCATCAGCTAACACTGGCTTATTTATGCATCTCACGTGCAGGATTTGGTGTATGTAGCATCAGGAGAGTCAGACGGCGTCTCCTTGAAAAACTCGTCCTTTTTCAGCATACTCTACACACACACACACACACACACACACACACACACAGACTAAATACACAAATAATCCAATCTAAAGAAAATCTGTTAGAAACAAAAATGTAAAGTAAAATGTCAGACAGAGCGAAGTGCAAAAGTTTGCACCCTCTATGATTCTGAATGGGCAAACATATGTGGACAAAACTGGTACCTTGCATTAAAGAAAAGAAAAAAAAGAAAAAAAAAAAAAAACAACTCACAATGGTCACGGGAATAACTTGAAATCGACAAAGGTAATAATAAATTTAAAAAAAAAAAAATGACTAAAAATTGACATCTGCCATAGGGTGTCTTAAAATTTGAATCAGGGTACAATGAAATCTCAAGACTATGAAGGCATTCAGGAGAGAAATGTGCTGCTTATTGTCAGAAAGCTTGGTCTCAGTCGCAGGTCCTGGGTCCTCCAACAGGATAATGACCCAAAACACACAGCCTAAAACACCTAAGATGGCGAAGAACAAAACACTGGACTATTCTGAAGTGGCTTTCTATGATCCCTGATCAGAATCAGAATCAGATTTATTGGCCAAGTGCTAAGTCATATTGAACATCTGTAAAACGAGCTGAAGGCTGCAGTCTGGAGAAGGCACCCTTCAAACCTGAGACAGCTGGAGCAGTTTGCTCACTAAGAGTGGGCCAAAATCCCTGTCGACAGGTGCGGAAGTCTCACTGAGAGTTACAGAAGTCATTTGATTGCCTCAAAAGGTTGTGCAACAAAATATTAAGTTAAAGGAACCAACATTTTTGTCAGAATTCTCTCAGAACTAAAAGAATTTGCGCTGACCTTTTAGTTCCTCAGGAGGAACTACTAACTGTTGTTGAAAGGACATTATTTACATTTACATTATTTCCTGTCCAGTGTCACCCAAATGAGGATGAGGTTCCCTTCCGAGTCTGGTTCATCTCAAGGTTTCTTTCTCATATCATCTCAGGGTGTTTTACCTTGCCGCCGTCGCCTCCGGCTTGCTCATTAGGGATAAGGATAGATGTAAATAGTAACTTAATTTTAAACTTAATTTTTTTTCTGTTTCTATACTTCTGTAAAGCTTCTTTGAGAATGTGAATTGTTAAAAGTGCTATACAAATTAATTGAATTGTCCAAATGAATTAAAGTTGGGGTGTACGATGTTTGAAAACCAATGTTGACATTTGAAATCACCAAAACAAACACGCCCCTAACCCAAATGGGTGTCACCACTGTTTTGATAGCTCCGCCCCACACATACAGTACATACGTAACCCAGGCATCTATTATGGCGGAACCTGCTGGGGCAGCTGGCTGAGGGGATATTTTTTATCAGTAAATGAACTCAATGAGTTATACTATGGTAATACAAATGTGTTTTTGTAGTTCTGCGTGTTGTACAGTGTTGTACAGTGAAAGGTTTAGCTCCGTTTCACCCGGAAGACGTTCAGTTCTCTCCAGAGCTGGAAAGCTGATCCTATATTAACACGGGTCCTGCTTCTTGCCTTATCGTAAGCCTTTTTTCGCTTTTCGTTTTTATCCTCCATGTCAATATTTCAATCGCTTTCTGCTAATGTCAGACATGTGCACTGAACACTCTCTCCACCGCATAATGACATGTCAGACATGTGCACTGAACACTCTCTCCACCACATAATGACATGTCAGACATGTGCACTGAACACTCTCTCCACCGCATAATGACAAGACACGCCCATTTCTACTCTTTGGCTACACGTTTGTATTGTTTGTCGGCCCGACTCAGCTTTCTGAAGCATTTTTCCAACATTGTGCACCTCACCTTTAAATGCTTCTGTTGAACCACAATTCAGAAACAATGTATGATTTCATTAGTCAATTTCCAGTACATTTTTATTTCTTATTACTTTTCTTATTACGTCTGTTTCAAGTTATTTCACTGACCATTGTGGGTTTTTCTTCTTTTAATGCAAAAGGTACCAACAATTTTGTCCACGTTTGTATGTCTAACTTACAATTTATCTACAGATGACAGAATTCTTAAAGAAGTTAAGATTGTCAGATTGTAAGATTGTTTACTGTCTACACCATAAAAACGTTAAGTGTGTAGCTTGCATAAGACATGATTAAGAAACCAAATTGACAGAGAAACCATTTTAAATAAAGAAAGATCCTTTGTGTGTAAAAAACTTCTATGAAAGAGGTGGCAAACAGTTAAAATGCACTGAAGTGCACTGATCATTTGCAGGAACGTCAGTTATGCTGTTAATAAAAAGTGGATCTCTTACAGTGAGGTTGTTGATCCCCTCAGAAAAGGCTCCGATCTGCTTTACTGTGCCTTCCGAGTCCTCCATCTACCAGCACAGACACGTATTTAAAAAACATAAACACAAACTACACGATGTATAAATCTAAATATAAGCCCATGGATCAGGTACAGTTTTAAGTGAGAAGGTGCAGCACCTGCTCCATCTGGTTCAGGTTGTCCTCACTGATGCGCTCTTCCCTGTGGAAGCTGCCGTTCTGGGGCATCTGCACTTCTAGAGGACACAGAAATTCTTCACTCTCCTCCTGTCGCTTCCGCCTCAACGTACCGAAACCACCGAAGGACAGACGTCTCGGCTGGACAGGACAGGAAAATAATACTTCATGTCAAAGCTTCAAGTTACCACTGCAGTAGGGGAAACATTGGTCATGTCTTTCTTTGACCAGTTTTATTGTTGATAAAACGAATGGTTTGGCCAAATATAGACATGAATCAAGACAACAATGACAGACACTGAGCATTAACAAATATATGTTTATCCTACACAAGGTCACAGGGAACTAGCACATGAATGCACAGAAAGAACAATCTCCACACACATGGGCTAAAGCTGGAATCCAACCCTCAATGCCGAGGCAGACCTTTTAAGCCTTGTCACAGTGTCCGCTGTGTTAGTAATAGATTTGTTCCTAAATATTCCAAAAAGCTAACATTTGCTAAAAAGTTGGTATTAATGTGCTAGCAATGCAGGTAGGCTTAAATGATATGAATCACTTTACTGAAAATCATCTGAAGAACAGATACAGTTAAATATATAGAAATACATAATGAAGATTTTACTACCTTCACTTTCGCTGTGGCATTGAGCAGCATGTAGTCAGGATGCTCGAGACACTCCTGCTTAAGTCTCTCTGCTTCTGCACCAATCAGGAGGTGAAAGTGGGTGGCCAGGTGACGCCTCAGGAGCGTTTTATTAGGTGGGATGTTCAGGAGGAGGGCCATAGCCTCAACGTTGAACCGAGGCTCTAGAACCTGAGACGACAAAACACGAAAACATGAAGGTGGAGCTATGCATGTTTCGTTTATGAAGCTCGTATGGTTTTTCGGCATACCATCAGTCCTCCGTGCACTCCGCTCCCTCTGAGGTTGGGTGCATACTCTGCCAGGTCTACCGAGCGCAGCCACTCCATCACTCTGTGATTGGTCCACTGGCACACCTCTGCTGGTGTGATGTTATTCTAAGCACAGAGCGCTAGAATTAATAACACATACTGGGATAAACAGTGTAGTGTATGTGGTGGGACGAGTAGAACCTCATCAGATGGTCTGCGTCGGAGGCAGTTGGGCTCGTAGTTGCTGATGCGCAGCACCTGGATGGCTCTCTTGATACTGAGATGGTGAAGCACGCTGACTACTTTCAGACCCAGCAAATCATCCTGACATGAAATTTGTTATTCACAAAGAACAGGCAATCGATTATTATTGTCAATTATAAAAGACTGAAACAACGGACATTGTGTGTTATGAGCATATGTGCACCATTTATATCAAACACAGAGAACCTAAAACCGGCTTAATTCATCACTCAGGTGATAATGTTTAATGGTCATTTTAATAACCAGAGAAATAAAAGTTATTAGTAGACGACTTGGCCTGGTGTCATTAACAGCACAACTATTCAAGATCATTTCTAGATGTATGTATCAACTTTTCAATTATTACTTTAGTATTAAATATTAATATATTTAAAACTTCATGTTACACATAAAAGAGATGCTTGTAGGACCAATCAGTAATGTAGAAGAAAGTTATGTAAATACCATGAAATACATGTAAACGTTTACACCCTTGTTTATGGTTTTTTTGTTATGGTATCATTACATTAGTTACAAATCAAAATTTGTGACTCAAAGCTACACGTGACGTACCACGGTCATGTAGTGAAGCATGCGTGCGTCCACCCGGCCCTCGTCGAACTGGGCTTTGTACTGAGGCAGTCCAATGTCATCCAGCCACCCTGAACCAGAGAGAAACAGTCAGCGCTCACTGATGATGACTAGTTCAGTCTTGCACCATGTTGCACTGGTCCTTCTGTTAGTACCTATATGCTTTAAGTGGCAGTGACTTACGAGTAACCCAGTTGAAGTCTAGTTTGCTTTTAGCGTCGTCCTCCTCTGAGCCCAGAGCCTGAAGGGCAAGCTGGAGCTTCTTTCTGTGTAGAGGATGTCTGATGCCCAGCTCCTACAACACACACACATTAAGCACTAATTAATCACAGTAACACTACCATTTAATGTTCAAAAATGAAGCTCTTTGATGCTCTGACCTTTTCGAGATCATTCTGTGAGGCATTTAGTAGCATTTGTCCAGAGCGGATCCACTGCTTAGCATGACTCACGTACAGACTGAAGCCCTGCTCCTGCAGCCACTCACACACCTGCTCTGTACTCCAGCTTGCAAACGAGGTGTTAAGCTCACTTCAGAGATTGACAAAGAAGAGAGAAATGACAAAATATGTAGTTAAAATTATTGGCAGCAGCCAAAACTGACATAACTTTTCCATTCAGGCAAATATAGAAAATATTTCATCTGAAAAAAATATGACAAAAAAAAAAAAAAAAAAAAAAAAAACTTATTAAAAAGCATGCAGCAAAATTACTGACAAACTAAAACACTATTTACGGTAAATATGTTCTAGAATCTGACTGATATCCAGTTGATGTCACTATAAAATCCTTTACATAAGTGCAAAAAAAAAAAAATGGAAATCTTTATTAATGCCTCAGTGTTTCTGTCTGTAAAATATCATAATCCTCTGCCATTATGTTGCTTAGCAATTATAGCCTACTGAAAGCAGAGAGCACTAATAAATATTAATTGAAAGCTAAGCAAATGATTAGAATTAAAAGATAAAATCAGTGGTTTTTGCCACCAACTCTTCCTGGCATTGCTGATCTCTTCTCCTAAAGCATGACATGCCGATGCATTTGATCTAAAGTGGATCATAAGGTTTTGTGGAGTCCATGTCAGGTTAAGAACAAAATACTATATACACACACTACAATTCTATACAACATAGTATATTTGAATATAAGGTATAGAAAAATAATAATAAACTTCTAAACAGTAAGCCCAGGTGGGACCTGTAAAGAATAAAACATGCTGGAGAATATAATGTGTTGCGGTCAGATGAGACGAAATTCTTTGGTCGTGTACAGCATCGGTGAATCATGAGGAACAAATACAAGCAATAATAATAGCACTAATACCCACTGTACATTGTGTTTAGTGGATCACTACTGTGGGGCTGTTTTGTAGCTTGGAGCTGTAGCTTTAAGAGCTCTAGTGAAGTTTTTAATATCATGTATTGTGAAGAACATTCAGCTGTGGTCTGAACTGAAGTTCACTCTCTTCTGCCAAAATGTGATTACATTCTACATAATGGAGAGTTCAAAATCCTCTACAAGTGTCTCCAACATTATTAAACATGACAGGGGGAAGTTGTTATTCTGACCTGAGAAGATTTCACATGCTCATATTTTAACATTTAGGAAAAAATAATTACATTCATTAGAAATAAGGTTTAGGAACAAGGGAAAGATTTCAGATCCTTAAAAGGGCAGCGGTGGCTCAAGCGTTTAAGGCTTTGTGCTGTGGATCAGAGGATCAGTGTTTAAGCCCCAGAACTGCCAAGCTGCAACTGTTGGGCCCTTGAGCAAGGCCCTTAACCCTCACTTCTCCAGGGGTGATGTATCATGGCCTGACCCTGTGCTCTGACCCCAACCTTGAAAGTTTATTCTCTTCATTCTTATCAACACCGTTTTTATGGTGCAGACAGTCGAAAAGCATTTCACTACATGTGGTTGTGTAAGTGACAAAAAGGTGAACTTTACAAACTGTGAAAATAAAATTACAATTCATTCCTATAAAAAATGACTTTCATGACGTGATTAATAATTACGATTTTTATTGCAAATCAAAGTTAAACATGCTTTAATAACAACAACGTACTTATTGTTGCTGCGTTGCGAGTCACGGGACCAACCAAGTCTCGGGCCGGCTGTGGCTCTAAGGCCGCCTCTACTGAACTCTGACTCGGGAGCATCGTCCGGGTTCAGTGAAGTAGACTGGCTCCTCCTCATCCTTGGAAAAAGATTGAAAGCATTACAAGAAATAGTTGGCTTTTGAACTGTAAATGTGACTTTTGGTTAATAAGCAAAGAAAATAAAGAAGACTTACATTCCGAAGAATCTTCGGATCCCCTTAGACTTCTTCTTGCTTTCAGGCGAGACTGCATGCTCCTTTGGTTTGGGAGATTGAGATCCAGCCAGATCTAAATGCTCGGTCCTCTTTCTCTCTGCCTCACCTGAAAAAAACAGCCCGATAAACAGCATGGGATTAGGTGATTTTTTTCAGTTAGCCAACGCCACACACAGACCCACTGTAACTGCTCATGTGAAGCAGATGAGAGCTTCACAGTACAAATAGAGCCAGCTCATGAATTATCGCTGACTCAACCATCAGAGCTGCTGTTTAACAACTTGCCCAATAGAATTGAGAATTCACTGATGTTGTGCTACACAAAATGATTAAAACATTGATGATAAATCCGACTGATCATATTACATGTACTTTTTTTTTTGGACCAAACCAAAGGGATTACTCTTGATCTAGAATATAAAGATCACCACTATATGATAAAGTGGTCTGGACTCTCACTTGTACAAAGAACCAGTAATTTTCTCAACTGTTTGTGATTCTCTTTATCTATTAAAACATAAAATAAATGGCCCTCCTTCTGTGTCTGAAATTAAAATAAACACATCCTTGTTGAGGATAAAGAAAGAAAATGCTGGCTCTCTCATTAGATCACATAGTGGAGACATGAACATGGATTTACATTACATTAAATGACTTTCCTCAATTACGAGTCAGAGCACACCTAGATCAGGAGAGCTGGCGGTTCTCTTTCCGCCCCGAATCTTGAAGAAACCCCGTCCAAATGAGGAGCGTATTTTTTTGGTGCCAAAACTTTCACTGCCACCTGGGCTGGACTGAGAGGGGGACAATGTGAGAGAGCTGCTTTTCTTATCTGGGCTTTCGCCAGACTCAGCCTGAAAGACAGAAAGACATGTAAAAATGATTACTGTCTGGAATGATGTGGGAAGGCAAGAGCTTGTGATTCAGTACTTATTGTTTAGTTATCACACCAAAATCCACGTGTTAACTAATTCACTGAGCTGCTCAATATTCTCACACGTGCACACACGCGCATACAGCAAGAGATATATTGTACAGAATAAATGTTTTTTGCCTGTGGCTACTATTACAAACAGCAGAGGGCGCTGACCCAAAACACAAAAACACTCAAACACTGTATACAAAAATAGACACACGCACCAAAATACACACACCCGCGCACACACACCAAAATACACACACCCGCGCACACACACCCGCGCGCACACACGAAAATACACACCCACACCCCCACACACCTCTTCTCTGTTGGATGTGTTTTCTGATCCAAGCCTCTCAGAGGAACTGCGATCAAACATACAAACAAAAAACATTACATACATGCAAATTCCTTTTAATTTACTTAAAGTAGAACTAACATGAATATTATTCCTCAGACATTTCAAAGATAAATTGCAACTGTAACACTCGAGTGGATTCAAAATTGGTACAATAATCCGTCCATGTATTAATATAATAGACCTAACTGACTTTATGTACACATTAAATCCACCATCAAAATCCTCCTACTTTCTAGTCCAATTGTATTAGTGGAATTCAGGTAAATGAGGAGCTTTAGGAAGGGAACAGTGCACAGACCTGTGTGTTAGAAGGCATGGATCAGCATCAGCTACGAATTTGTACTCAGACTCGGGGAGAAACTCAGTGCAGGGAATCACCTGAGGCTGTGAGAGAGCCAGAATAAAAACAGAAAGATACAGTGCTCAAACAATAAAAGTGAGTGATATACATTGACCATTAAAAAAAAAGAAAAAAAAATATATTCACAAAATTCCAATGAACTTCCATGACATTACTCAGTGAGGAGAAATACTCCCAAGAAGAAAAGACAAAGGAGTTGGACATGACTGTCGCAAAGGAAGCCTGTGGGACATCCTGTGTACACCCTGTGTGTGTGTGTGTGTGTGTGTGGCTTAGAGATAGTATAAGCCATACCTCATCAGTCTCCTCTGCGCCTGTGAGGAAATGAGTCTCAGTAACTGTAGTGGTTGCGGATTTGGATGAACTTTCACACCGTCCCGTCTCGGCGTCCTCTTCATCAACTCTGTCTGAGATCACACAGTCTGGTTTTTAAACATTACAGATGTAGCAGTATTTGTAATGTAGGCTATTGAATGCGAGTATGTAAGCAGAAATAAGCTAAAAAGCGCTTGACTATGAAACTATTAATTCTCTGTAGCTCTCAATTACTTGTAGATAAAAAATTGCCATCCATTCAAACACAAATGTCAGTCTGTTTCATTCAACGGCAGTTAAGTCGAAATCCCAAAGACAAGTGTTTAAGAGAGAAAAAGTGTGTGTATGAAAAGAGAAGCTCCAAGACAAGAGCTCCAGATATACAGCAGAGTTATGGACAGATGCATGGTTGCATTACTGTATGTCTTCGTTTTCAGCAGCTAGATTAGATGCTAAAGAAAATCTTAAACCATAGAAATACTACAGTCTTAAACATATTTTGTTTACTCGTATATTCTTTGCAGTGAGGAATGATGCTACATTTGAACAAGAAAATCTCAACTGCATCATTTTTCAACCACACTTATTGGTTTCTTTTTGTTTTTAAGTTCCATAAACCAGTTATTTTGTCAATAGTCATAAAAAATGGTTTGGGATTTGGGAGTGAGATGGTGTGTATATATTTGCACTGTTGGGAGTGTGGCCAAGAGTCACCTGTGAACGGAGAGGAGGCGGGCCGAACAGACTGGTAATCTGTAATTAATTTCAATTTATGTGTATAGCACTTTTAGCAACTGACATTGCCTTAAAGCAGCTTTACAGAAATACAGAAACACGGAATACACATTCATACAAGTTTATATTTAAGTTAATATTTATTTCTAACATTTATTCCTAATGAGCAAGCCGGAGGCAAGGAAAAACTCCCTGAGATGATGAGATAGAAACCTTGAGAGGAACCAGACCCAGAAGAGAACCTCATCCTCATTTGTTTGACACTGGCCAGGAAATAACGCAAATGTAAATAATGTCCTTTCTACAACGGTTTGTAGTTGAGTGGAATTGTGCAAGCAAGAGCTTTTGAGGAATGTACAGGTCAGCATCGTTTCTGAGTTCATTACAGACTTAACACTAAGTCTAAGTCTTCAAATGTTCAGTGAAGAAGACCGGAGCACAAAGCTATGGTTCTGTTCACAGCAAGATCACCTGCGTCTCAAACTTATTTATATATCGACTTATTGTGCTTTCAATAACGGCCATAATGAGAGAGTGTGGTTGAGTGGATAAATCCCACACACACACACACAGAAATTGAACTTGACAGCGCAAAACCTGATTTAGTGAAAGCACGGACTGAATAAACACGAGCCCAAAGCTTAGCCAACATCACTCCTCTCTCCCACATCTTCCTCCACACCCTCACACGCTAAGGTTCTACAATGTTACAGAAGCGGAGACACTCATTCATGTGTAAAACTACAAACCCGATTCCAAAAATGTTGAGACAGGTAGCAATAAGAGGCCGGAAAAGTTAAATGTACAAATAAGGAACAGCTGGAGGACCAATCTGCAAATTATTAGGTCAATTGGCAACATGAAAAAAAGAGCCTCAGTGTCTCTCAGAAGTCAAGATGGGCAGAGGATCACCAATTCCCCCAATGCTGTGGGGAAAAATTAGTGGAGCAATATCAGAAAGGAGTTTCTCAGAGAAAAATTGCAAAGAGATTGAAGTTATCATCATCTACAGTGCATAATATCATCCAAAGATTCAGAGAATCTGGAACAATCTCTGTGTGTAAGGGTCAAAGCAGGAAAACCATACTGGATGCCCGTGATCTTCAGGCACTTAGACGGCACTGCATCACATAAAGGAATGCTACTGTAATGGAAATCACAACATGGGCTCAGGAATACTTCCAGAAAACTTTGTCGGTGAACACAATCCCCTGTGCCATTTGCTTCCAGAAATTCGCTTCCATTCGCTTTGGCAAAGTGGAAAACTGTTCTGTGGTCAGACAAATCAAAATGTGAAGTTCTTTTTGGAAAACTGGGACACCATGTCATCCGGACTAAAGAGGACAAGGACTTGAGCAACTTGTCTCCTCAGTCCCCAGACATTTGCAGACTATTATAAAAAGAAGAGGGGATGCCACACAGTGCTAAACATGGCCTTGTCCCTGCTTTTTTTTTAGATGTGTTGATGCCATGAAATTTAAAAATCAACTTATTTTCCCCTTAAAATGATACATTTTCTCAGTTTAAACATTTGATGTGTCATCTATGTTGTATTCTGAATACAAATAGTGTATTTTGAAACTTCCACATCATTGCATTCTGTTTTTATTCACAATTTGTACAGTGTCCCAACTTTTTTGGAATCGGGTTTGTATAAACCGCTGTATCCTAAATAAAGATAAATGAAGCTGAAGATGATAATTTCATTTATCTGAGGAACTCTTTAATGAATCTCTGGGGCTGACATTAATGAAGCTTCAGAAGACCATGTTGGTGGTTTAACGTTAAAATATTGTTGAAGAAATTACTTACACTTACTTAGTCCAGAATATGCACCAGACACCAAATGCAAAATTCTTACATGGATAATGAAGTGAATAAATCTTCAGTCGCAAAACAAGAAATGACATAAGACAGATTCCAACTTAAATCCAGGACGAGATTACTTGCTTGAATGAAATCTTGACCATAATCTCTTACCATTCTTTTCTTGCACGGACATCGCCACATCCTGGACTTTCCTACAGAGCATCAGGGACTGCTGCAACTCTTCAATTTTACATTCCTGTGGAAAAGATTAAACCTGTGAGTATAAGCCTTCATCGAAGTGAGAAGCGGGGGCTGGGGGGGAAGAGTAGTAGAGCTGAGTGATCCATCAAGACCATTAATATTAATGCTGGTTCTTATAGCTTATCGTTCGTTTCCTTAATAACACATAGATCAGTATGACGGATGCACGGTTGCAACATGACCATAACGGATTAAAAATAATGTGCTATTATTTAACCAGCAAAAACAAACACTGAGGGTTTTTCTGTAAGAAGACGATTATTCATTGTTTATTCATTGAGTCTTCGGTGTCACAACTTTGTAACGGTCAGTAAGTTTTCCTTAATGAGAAAGTCTTAAAGAAAGAGAGGGAATGAGTATTTTGAGCTGCCAGAACGTTCATTAACAGCTACGGATTTGTTTTGCGGCTGTTCTATAAAACATTTTTACTATAGATGGATAAAAATTATGACGTTTAGTTCTTTAATTAATACAAATATAATTGTTAGGAAATTGCTTATAATACTATAAGGATAAGAAAATGTTTTGGGACACAGAACTGAAGAGTAACTCCATTTTACGCCAAGTGTTATTAACTCCCAGATACAGTTTTCAGAACTGTATATATATTTTTTTGTATTTATTTTTTTTTAGACATTAACACATGGTCTACGTACCAGTTCATCTTTCCCACCTCATTAAGTACCTGTTCACCCTTTTGCTCTTTTCAAGGGAGAAAATGTGTTCTCATAGGATATTAAGCCAGAACATCGGACTTCAAAGCAGACTTTAAACCATGTTTTTTTTAAACTATTTGAACCGATTTTATTTTACTCAATATTTTCCAACATATGCATAGAAAATTGTTTTGAACATTTCTTTTTGCCCCCAAAAAAAGAAGTCCCTTAGACTTTTATTATAAAATACAGCTACAAGCTATTTTTATAAATCAATTTTTCCATTTTTTTTGGACTTTTGAAATTGTACACCAAGGAGAGATACAGGTCAGTATCTAGTGAAAATTTACCTTTTCATTGTTAGACTCCATTAAAGACTCAACAACTTGCTTCATTCTCTGCACATCCAAATCTAAAAAAAAAAAAACAAAATTAAATAAAAATAAAAAAATAAAGGTCAATCAGATACAGAAACTGAACAAATCATGAAGTACAAGTGACAGAGTTTCTGTTAAATGAAGGGAAAACATGAATTATTTTATTTATTTATTTATTTATTTATTTAACAGTCCTATATGGCACAGTGTTGAATAACTGTGCGATTCAGAATGAACCGGATATTTACTGTTAAACACAACCGTTGATTCAGGACCTAGCAAGCTGCTTCAAGTCTTACATGAACTGCATCTATAACCCTAATCATGCAGAAGGGTTAAAGCTAGTGATACAAACATGCTTACTATATGATATAAGAATGCAGGATGGTGGTGAAACTTTCTCCAGCCTTAAATCACTTGCCTGGACATGTTTAATATGAACCCACCTACATACACTCTGTTAGAGAGACGTTATCATGGGCTGTTCCAATGGTCGACAAATCAGGCTTTTAAAAAGGTATTTGTAACTTTCTCTGGCAGAAAAATCTGTTCTAGGATTTTACATAAACTTTTAATGCAGGACTTCGCAAACTGACCGCACGCAGGAAGCGAAAGAATTCCAGAGGGAAAGAATTCCAATGGATCCGCTATTGATTGCACTACAGGATAAATGTCAATTCTGGATTGTGAAAACAAACAAACACTTTCCACACTTATAAGTGACGTGACACACGGCTAAGTATGGTGACCCATACTCAGAATTTGTTCTCTGCATTTAACCCATCCAAAGTGCACACACACAGCAGTGAACACACACACCGTGAACACACACACCCGGAGCAGTGGGCAGCCATTTATGCTGCGGTGCCCGGGGAGCAGTTGGGGGGGGTTCGGTGCCTTGCTCAAGGGCACCTCAGCCGTGGTATTACCGGCCCGAGACTCGAACCCCCAACCTTAGGGTTAGGAGTCAAACTCTCTAACCATTAGGCCACGACTTCCATACACACGTTCATATGTGTCTAATATTATCCACAATTTTCTGTTGTGCCACTCAAGATGTGGTAGCTTAGTGGTTAAGAGTTGGAAACCCAGGTCCACCATGCCGTTACTGCTGAGCCCCTGAGCAAGGCCCTTAACCCTCAGTTGTAAAAAAAGAGATTATATGAAAGTCTCTCTGGATAAATGCGTCTGCCAAATGCCGTAAATGTAAGATCCTGCTGGTGTTTCAGCAGTTCCTCATTAGTACTTTGTGTACTTTTATACTAACCCTTTAGTTTAAAGTGACCAATTAATTAGACTTACAACTAAGAAAATAAAATAATATGCATAACATTATTTTATAGAGATATAGATATCTGGATACTATCAGCAGGTGGTGAAATGGTATTGTGGATAATTTAGAAAACTGATAAATTGACAACGGATTAAAGTTTATAAAAAAACAACCAACATAAAAAGGTAACAGACTTTCATTCTAAAATTAATCTTGGACAGCACTGAAGATCACAAAATAGTTCTACTAAATAGAAAAGCTTGCTCCCTTAACTACCTGCCATTGGGACAAGAAGACCCATTAATTATCCGATGTATTACGAGAGTTTATAGCGTGGAGAGAATTCCCTCACCTTTCTCTCGGCTCTGGCTTCCATCAGAGGTCACGACCTCAGCTCGCTCCTTCAGTCTCCTCAGCTCCTGCTCCCGTTCCTCTAGCTGCTTCTGCATAGCCACCAGTTCATCCTGACAAATAAGAACCACATGTACACAGTACACTAACTGTAACCAAAGCAAAGAAATGACTGCCAGTCATGCGCACAGACTTTTAACAAATTTTTCTACCGGTTTTTGAAGGAGGCATCTAAAATGTTTACCAAAACAATAAAAAAAGTGTTTTTCAAAAATAGATTATAGAAATAGAGTAACAACAGAGTAAAGCTAATCAGAGTAGAATTATGTATTGATGATGTATTGGAAGAAAGAGGAAAAAAAACCCCAGAGGTGATTGTGTAAAAGTACTATTGCCAAGAGTGTATGTTTGTAGACAGATTGCACAGCAACTAGAAAACGGTACCGGGGGAAAAAAAAAAAAAAAAAAAAAAAAAGAGGGAGGGATCAGGAAGAAAGACACAAAAACCTGAATGCATTCGGGCAAGAGAACCAGACTCATTGTACATGTACACTTCTTGTGATGTATTAAAAAAAGAAAGGGGGGAAGCAAAATCAACCAAAACACAAAGTTCGTACTCTGGTTGATTTCAGGCTTCTTTCCTGTTGCACTTTTTCCGTCTCTGCAGTAGTCGCTCTGTGCCGCATTTCACTCAGCACTTGATAAAGAGCCTGGAGGAAGAGAGGCTTATCAGCGAGGTAAAGGGTCAAGAATGTACAGGAACAGAGTTGTGGAAAGATAATGGTCAAAACTGCATGCCTTTTGAGAGGAATAGCGGCACCCTGAACGAATAACTAAAATTTCATGACGCCACATTCTGGTAAGAGATAAAGCTGATGTTATAAATACATAAAGTCTGCCTAAAACAAAGCCTGCATTTCCCTTGTCTGGTATTTACAGTAGATATTCATTTCCAGTTTATGAAATCCATAATTTTGAGCACAAATCCCAAATGTCTAGGGCAAGTAGAATAGCACTAGTGTAGTCTCAGTTTAAGCTTTATGGCAGGAAATGGCTCGAGAGCTCAATGCCTGGACAGAGTTAAGGGTTTAATTGGTTACACATGGCTGTATAGGAACAGCGACATGATGTTTTGGTGAAACGTGACATTGTTAAGCTTTTAATGAATTATTAAGGGCTATAATTCTTAGTTTAATGCTTGTGTGTGTTAAATGACTGCTTAACAGCATCATTACATTTAATCTGTAAGCAAAACTAGGAAATCTAAGAGCTATGTTCTGAAAGAAAGGGGAATAGCTAATGAAGAGTACGACACAAAAGGGCGTGAAAGTGTGCGATGCACAAATCCAACAGATGATTTTGGTCACCACTGATAAAAATCTGGCTCAAAATAGAAAAAGAACCTGACTTTATTCCAAAACACATTTTTGACTGATCCAAATGATGCACAATTGCTACCTCACTGTCCTTGTCCTCATGATCTGCGGTTGTAAGCTTCAGTTTCAGGCTGGACACCTCAGTCAACAACTCCAGTTTCTGGGTCTCTAACATGCTCCTGCTAAGCAACTCCTAACAAGCACAACACATTAATATATTAATAAAGCAGTTAATATGTTTGCTTCATACCACAGTGCTGTTGAATGACAATTCCATTCAGAAAATCTCAATTCGCTTTATTATTATTCACAGTTTGCTCTCATGTCTTAAAACTTTAATGCTTGACTCTATAGAATAAAGTTATAGAACAGAAATGCTTTACAAAAATCACACTATCTGGGGTCACCCAGAGGAGGCAGAGTTCCTGTGGTTTCATCAGGTGATCGCTATGGACTCGAGAAAGTATAAATTAAGAAATACAGTTCTGCATTTTAGAGAAGGAGTAAGTAAGGAATAAAACAAAATGGTTATAGGTAAATAATCAATGATAGTGTGGAGTGACGTGATGTGGCCTGACACAAAGCACTGTTTTTCTATTCACCCTAAAGGAATTATTGTCCTTGAATTGAACGCCTGGTGATTGTGGACTGCTTATTAAATAAATAATTTTAATGAAAGTCAAAAATAAATAAATAAATAAATTGTTTCTGAAACTTTAAAGCTCACACGTATACATACATATATATCGTCGCTGTCGGGCGAAAACCTCGTATGTCCAAATTTGGTCAATTTCATATTTTTTCACATATCGATGCTATTGGTCAGTCCCCACATGGGTCTGTTATTTTTACAAGTTATTAACCAATCTAAAGTCTTGAAAATAGCTTGAGCGCAAATCTCTTAAGTCCATTGGACACTTCAACTGTCCACCTCTTCCTCACTCCGCGGGAGAGCTTCGCGGCATATTTCTCCTCAAGAAGAGTCGCAACGAATCAACACGTCTTCTGAGGTAAATGTCTTCAAAACACTGGGCTCAAAGAAAAAAAAATCTTGACCCCCGCTAGTTCTGGTGCTCGTCTGAGGACAGGAATTTATCGCAAGACAATCCACTGCAACGCGGACTAAACCCTGTGTGCTGCAGATAAGGTACGGCGTTTTTTTAATTTCATGAAAAATAACGGATTTGGAGATACGAGGATTCCGCCCGACAGCGACTAATATAAATATATATATATGCTTTGTGATAAGCCAGATCACACCAGCACATCATTTATTTATTTTTTTATTATTTTCCCCTTAATCGAAGCGTCATTTTTGTAGTTTATTCCTTTTTTACCCATTATTTAAATGGCACAACTGCATATCTTTATCTAGACTTTAACCACCTGTGCCACCTGTTATGGGAACCCACCCTCCTCTGGATGACACGATGTAGAAAGGAAAAAGAAAGTAAAACAAAATAATAAAAAAAAAATAAAAACTTGATTAAAAAATTTAAAGTTTTATTAAAATAAAAAATGTAAAACAGTGTCAGTTCAGCAGTTAATAAGGAATACTAAAAATGCTGCACATTCCTGAAACATTTTGTTGTGCATGCTGACACACACTCAACACACCTGCTGAAGTAATTCTTCTGTAGCATTCAGTTTCATTCGGTGTTCCTCAAGGCACATCTCTAGGTCCCTTATCTTTTCTCCTTGCACCTCCACTTGATCTGTCAAAACGCTCACCTAAGAAAAAAAAAAAAAACACCAAAAATAAACCCCACAGGAAAACCACATTAGACAATTATAAAACAACTTCTAACCCATTTCCCCACCGTCTTACAGACCTGCAGCACCAGACATTCCTTGTCGCTCTCTAGCCGAGACAGTCTCTCCTGATACGCCAAATCCCTCCCTGAGGATCCATGACCGTTAGTCTACAAACACAAGCACAAACTGAGCCAAAAGTACATGGTACACAAGACAATTTGGCAATAATGCTAGTATGCAATTCTTTTTATTATTATAGCCTCTACACTTACTTTCTTCTTTAGATAAGGTTTAAAAAGATTACATGAAATAAGATGCATTTGCCATGTAATGGTTGTGTGTGTGTGTGTAATACAAGAAAGATGTGACACTTCATACTATGATCTTATTAAACACTACAAATCTTATGAGCTGTAACTGAAGTCGAACAGAACGAACAGCAACAGCATAATTAACATACGTTCAAAACCAAACTAACTTTGATAACAAACATCAAATTGCATTGTAACACAAGAGGATCTGCCCAAAAGCATTTAAAGAGTTAACCAGGCAGGTCACTTGCAGGACAGACAGCAGTAAAGCATTTCTGACTCTAGTGCTGAAAATGTTCAGGATCTTCAGACAAATAGAAGAGACTTCACAGGTCTGAGCAGTGTGTTATACAATAGCAATGCATACAAGACGGAGTGATTCTAGGAAATCTCCTGCCCAAACTTCCACATTAAAAAAATTAATTAAAATAAAATACTTTAAATATAAAAAAAAAAAAAAAAAAAAAAAAAAAAAAAAAAAAAAAAAAAAAAAAAACAGCTGGTGAAATTTATAATTAAAATGCTCCTCTTAATGAGCAAATAAACTGATGGATTGCTTTTGTTTGACAGTCAGTTGAACAAGGGAGTTTTTAACTGATCCAACATAGTGATGAAGTTATAGATAGTGATCACAGGATGAAATATTATAGCGTTTCAGGCTGCAGATTATGCATGTACTGAAGTCTAAACCTGTTTTGAAATTAACATAAAATCAAGCAAACTCAACAATATTTAGAGGCATTTCCAATTTTTCATATTTGGCCAAAATCCTCTTAGACTCATGTGCTTTGAGCAGGAGTACAACTATCAAAAAGTATTTACAATTGCGGCTTCATCATTAGGAGTTTGAAAGAAAACTCAAGTGGCTCAAATGGCTTGCCGCAAAAAAAAAAAAAAAAAAAAAAAAAATAGCCCAACAAACTCTGCAATTTGCATAAAAAGCTGCAAAATAACAAAACAGTATAGAAAAATCCTCGAGGGACTGGCTAAATTCAAGCAAATAATGGTAAACATCAAAAATATTGGGGGCGCTGTTCAGCAGTAAATGGAGACACGTGTGATTAAAGACTCCTGCAGATTTCGTCTTAATTGTTATTTTATAGAGCAATCGTTTTCGGCATATTTACCCCATTGTGTTTTTGTTTGCTTTTTTTACACACTGGGTCTTTTATCATGGCTGGTAAAAACACTAAAACCTGTGTTACAACGGCCCAGCAACTGAGACCTGCATCACAGGTAGCGACCCTGGAGTTGGAGGATTCGTCTACACCCCACGGCTCTACCTCTCTGAGGGAAGTCACACAGGTTATTGATGCAGAGTCCCTGAAACAAGATTTGCTAAGCGGGTTGAAAATAGACATTGTGGAGATGAGTGATGATTTTTCCACAATTAGAGCTGACCTACAAATCAGTCAAACCAGAGTTGGCAAATGACAAAGCCTGATGACATAGTGGTTTAGTGTGCAAGCTTGTTCTTAAGCTCAACTAAGATTATCTGACTGGAAAATAAGTGTGAGGACCTTGAATCTCAGTCATGAAGGAATAACATAAGATAGTCAGTGTAGACAGACACTGTTGTCAACACTAATGTTGTCGCCTCACTACTTAAGGAAGCTTGATGACCAAAAATACATGTCCACATCTAAGAAACAGTACACGTACTGAAACAACACAGGGCCACAAAATCTAACGGCTGATACTTCTTTAAGCTTGACCTTTTACCTAGGTTTAAGTCTTGTTAAATAGAACAATTCTCTTCCCTTTTATAACTACGTGGGTGGTTCAACTTGTACAAATATTGGCAGTTGAATTTTTCTAAAAGTGAGACATGCAATATTGCTTTAAAATATAGACAAATAACAAATAAATCTGAAAAGGCTGACACGTGACCCAAAAGTTCTGTCTATTTTGGCAGCTGCTTGACAATGGAATGCAGGGACAGAATGCATGCATGAAAAACCATTATTAAAAAAATAGAAGGGAAAAAAAAACAGTATTAAATTATTCTGATCTGGGACCTTTTATTAAACTCTCATTCAGAATCCTGCAACAGATTGTGACAAGCAGAGCCCTCTATGTTTGACTCACCAGTCTGGTCTGCAGCCACTCCATCAGGCCCTCAGCGGTGTTCTCTGGGATTTGGCTGCACAGGTTCTCCCTCTCGTCTGCGTCCATCAGATCCAGGGTCCCCCGCAGTTCCTCTAGGAGGTGGACTGCACGCAGGCTGCCTAACAAGGGCGAGCTGGGAGACTGGCAGTCAAACAGACCGTTGGTGTAATTCATGGCCTTGGAGCCTACAGGGACAGAGACAAGCACGTCAGGAAGCAAGAACGTTAAAAAATGACTTGTTCAAGTGTTCATCAAAATAAATGCAAAAAGCACTGGATAAGCATATGAGAAATTTGGTGAATTTTCACTTCATATTTTTTTTAAAACCAAAGAACTTTAATAAGACAAGTCTGACCAGGTGAATACGGCAAAGAAATGCTCATTATGGTCATTAAAGCTAGATGATTTACACTTTGGCACATCAAGCTCTGCAATTACAGGAGCCGGTGGAGAGCAGACGCACAGCAAAGCTCTAATTCAAACAGCAAATATGTTCGTTCTTCCTGCTGCCTTGCTGATGTTCCCAGAGATGGACCACATTGTGCAGCCAGAGAGAATAAGTAGTGCATTTCACTCAGTGGAAAAATCTAATCGTGTCCCACAGTCAGCCATTAAAGCCATTAAAGCCTGGACAGAGGGTTTTACCGCCAGACAACTAAAAGTGTGACTGCATTGATTCAGTTGCCTCTGAGATAAGTCACTGGCAAGATCTTGATGAAGAGCACCTATTTATTGGGGAATTTTCCACGTTTAATCCATAACTGATAGATCATCACCTCAAAATTGCACATATCATTGGAGAAAATACAGAAGTCTGTTATTGGTTGCATGCATCTACAGCGCGCTGCAGAAGTATTCACTCCCCTGATCATTTCCAGATATTTTAGTGTTACAGCATGAAACACGTGGCAATTAATTGCTGAAGAATACAGATTACCTGCGATGATTCCATCCATCTGCTCCAAGGCAGCTGCCAACATCTCACTGGCGTCTGACATCATCCTGCAAACCTGCACAGTGAATGCAAAAGCGATTAGAAACAACCAAAGCACATACCAGTGGAACTATATGAAATAGTGAAAAACAAAATATATATGAAAGGTTTCTTGTGAGCAACCGTACCTATTTCATTCAAAAGAATAACGGAGAGTGTTTGCTTCTCTCGACTACTTCACTCAAAAACCAATTTTTTAATTCCCACTAATCAAATGATGTGTCATTTGTAATACATTTTGTGCCTCGCTTTGTGCTTAGCTCCTCCAAGCAACCAACCTCTCTGCTGTGATAATCAGAAAACCGTTCGGTGCAGTAATAGCATTCCTAGCTTCCTGACTCCCTGGGATTAATACTCCACGGAAGCGTGGTTACTTCCCATCTTATCCTGGTGGATCAGATATCCAAACATCCTGTAATTATTATTTGAATTCTGCTGCATTGGTTTCATGACACAAGCTGACATATACAGCTTGTGGACCAAAAACAGAGAAAACAATACAGAACAAATACATGACCTTTTGAATTGGTTTAATGCGAACGACTGACCAAACGATACTATAAACATATTGAATAACCAGACTGGAGTTTTGGGTGGAGATCTTTCTCACCCAAGCACTGTTGCTTTCCACGTTATTTATTCAAAATGCTTTGTCAGCATCTTACTACGTTTCACTTTCTGGTCAGCTGCCAGACTAATATCCTTGTGGAAAACCTTTAAACTCGGTATTTCCCCCCCAAAGGACTGCAAGGATATTTTTCAAATGGAATAGCTTTAGGCTGTTTTGATAATGTCAGGCTGAATTAAAAAGAAACAAGGGACTTGCATACCTTCTGAGAGCCTTTATGTAATTGTCATAACATTATCAACAAAGTTAAAGTAGAACTAAGAAAGTTAGGATGGAGGCTTTGCTATAAACGGTGAGCACATGGCATAAAAAGCTTTTCGACTCTCCAGGAAAGTGTGCAATGGAAAAATTATTTAAATGAAAGAAAGTCGTTTCAAGCGTGCTGAATGATCTCTGGCTTGGAACAATACTTTCCACTAATACAAAAATGTTAACGTTATTAAGGCGCACAATACGAGCACGTTTACAAAAAAGTGATATAGACACTGGTGCCTTCCCCATTCAAGGAGTGAGCTGAATCTGGAGTCTCTCACTGATTAGGGATCTGATCGAGCTCAGTACCATGCACTGGTTTCTCTGACACTCATACGACCTGCTCCCCTTACACAGAGACCTCCCCCCTCCCCTTGGGGTTCCTGGAAAACTCCTCCAGATGTGCTCTTGCTCACATACCTTACAAATCACACCACTCTTCATGTAGGCCCCCCACTTCATATAAACACAGATAGCACACAACCCTCACAGCAATGCAGTGTTGTTAACACATTCGAAATGTAATAATAGAATAGCCCATTTTCCTGCTAAGGAATTCTCACTAAAACAATCAGACAACTCGATTAGGCTCGGAGACTTCAGTGCTCCAAACAGTACAAAGGTGGATCAGCTTCTGGTTTATTTACATAGTTTGACATTGGCCAGATGTGTTGATAGGCAAGAGGGAGGATAGTTTGAAAGAAAAACAATCCGCTCGCTCGGCCATTACCCCACGTCGCAGACATTCGCATTTACGTGCTGAGCTTGATGTTAAACAAAACTACAAATGTGCTACATATGTGACCTGAAGCAAAGAAATCTCTTATACTTGAGCCTTTCTCTTAGCTAATCATCTGTATTACAGTATATATGCTGTGAGGCTTCATGTAAATGGTTACGTCTTATCTTGATTTGTGTTGTCTGAGGAATAATTAAATTGTCGGCAGAAAAGGCTTTCAGCTGTGACGCTTTAATGTAAACAGATTTGCATGATGTTCTACTGACTGGACAAAAAACAGAATATATACAATTTTTAAAAGAAAAAAGAAAAAAGAAAAAAAAAGGGTATGTTACATACTCAATACTTTTTTTACCTGTCCTCTTAAAAGGAAATGCAAATCATCCTCTTAAATGCAAATCAAAGCAAAAAGTCATTTTCCTGACTGATTTCCTTTAGTCCATAATTAAAACATGTTTATCCTAATGGGCGGAGCCTCCTCCAGGAAGACTCCGCCCCCATCCACAGTGCATGATGTCTCAATGAATGGGAAGCGAGGAGAAATGGGGATGGGGTCTTTTATAGCCAAAATATTAATACTTATTAATAAAAAAAAAATCCTTTTCCAGTATAGTTTAAAAGGGGTCATTTACTGTATAAAGTCTAACACCTGTTGCATGTTATAAAGGAAAATCCATCATTATTTATTTGCCAGTGTGTCTAAATAATGTATTTCTGAACCTGTCACACAGAAATGTAGTTTACTGATGAAAGAAACAAAGCATTAAGTTAATTAAGAGGTATAAATGGTTTGTTCCTTGATCTCACTGTCTTGTTCTACTGATTCTTGTGAAAGCAGGGGATAATTATAGCGCAAACGCAGTCAAAACATCACACACGGAACAAAATACACGAACAATGGAGGTGTTTAGCAAACAAAGCCAAGGATCCTAAACAAAAGCTGGGGTCAGACAGGATGAGCCTGGCCAAATGTATTTAATCTTGTTGTCTGCGCAAGTGTCTTTTTCCTATTACGGCTGTGCTGCAGCACGCAGGAACACAACGCCGAAAGAATGCGGTGTCTGAATGGGTTCCGTATTTATTATATAATGCATGATTTGAACTGTTTTCAAAACTTCCTGAACAGTTGAAGATATCCTATTGTAGAAAAAAAAAAAAAGCAAGGAAACACACGTGTTTCAGTTTCCAAAAAGAAACGGTTTACTCAACATAAAGTCAAGCCGGTGTACTTGTTAGAATGTTTAATACAAACATTTGCTTCTAATTCTTTGTTGCACCAGTTCGTAAAATAGTTTAGATTAGGTTTGGCAGGTCACTCTGATGCTTTTGCCTCTACACTGCTGCCCTATAAAGTGCTCGACTGTTAACCGTGTATCTGTTAGATATCAAATTAAGCGAGAGGACGATTTCAGACAGCGCAGGAGTTGTAAAAACTCAAAACAAATCCGGCTTTGCAGTTCCTTTATATGTGGAATCATGTAACAAGGCACCAAACAGCCTTCCATTAGTCTCTCAAGCCAGTATGCTACTGTAAATGTTTAAAAAAGCACCAACGCACTCCCTCACTCATAGAATCAACAGAAATTATAGACGTCTGACTAATTAGAGACGTCTGACGTCTAAAGAAAAAAGTTCTTTACTTAGTGATGGCTGAGTGGCGATCAACAGTAAGTGAGAGAGAGAGAGAGAGAGAGAGAGAGAGAGAGAGAACGCTTCCATCTGGCCATGGGCTATAGGTAGAAAAAGCCTGATGTGTAATTGATGTAGGTGTTTATGAAGCATGTAAACTAATCCTCCTCATATTGGCCATAGCACTGTAGCTTGGCAAAAAGCAATGTACTGCAAATGCAGCGAGCTTTGGTCGACTGTAAAGATGAAAGAACCATGAAATTACATGACACTTGACTGTATTTGTAGCATAAGTATCCTAAATGAATCCTAAAATTATGCCAGGAAAAGGAAGTCATTATGGCATGTTTGTTGTCTCACAAGTCATGGTGGTACATGGTGTTGGGCTGGATAATCCAAAATTGTTCACACACATGAACGTTGATGTGAAGAAACACATTAAGCAATGGGATGAAATGAGAGTAGAGTTGGTTTCTTGTATAGCCTGACAAGAATAAACGTGAATATGAACAGAGTGCCATGACCTTCTTGGCAACTAAATAAAGATTACAAAAACACACAGCATATCATTGGCGTGTTGCTGGTCTGTGATTTAGGCTTGAACTCAGGTCCCCATTTTTTAAATATGATTGACTGATCTAGTTCTTATTCGATTTCCTCTTAGTTACTAAGCACGCTCTCGGCAAACCTCTGTGGTCAAGTTATACAAAATACCAAAGACATACTCTCAGTTATGATACTACAAACATAATGCCATTGATTTATACACTTAAGTAATTCTTTATGTATATATTATTCTAGCAATTACTTTAACTTCAAGGGATCAATACAAATAGATGCTGTTTAGAGGAAAACTGCTACTTTGGGGTGGTAACATCAGGCCATATCACACTACCACACCACTGACTATTCTCCTATAACATCACAATGTGTGTACAGGGAAAAACCCCAAGTTACCTCCGGTTCATCCATGCAACACATGCGTTAGATATAGTTACATTTTCACCTGTATTAGCATTGTATTGGGTCATAGTTTCACACACAGTTATTGTGTAGTACTGGAGAGTAACCTCACAATTGAATATTTTCAAAATGAACAAATATTTTTATCTATTACCATCACGTTCCTTGCTCTAGTGGTTCTCAGCATTTTTCTGACTTGTAGTGACGGATGAAAAATGTAGCTGGAATTTCGCAACTCCTGTCCTCTCCCTGTGGACTCATTCTAAATCATACAATCATTACAGCAATCGCTGTTTATCCTCCAGGGGATGTGGACTAAAGGCTTCTGGCTGTGCAATCCACTACTGCTGTAAACACGTTACACTGGTAACTATGATGTCATTGTTCATAACATTATGCTCACCATAAAGGAAACGACTATTTATGTTTGTCAATGATTCTCAGCCATTCAGATATATTTTGGAGTATCACAGTTTGCAGCTTTTCTTCACAGCCAAGTTCACTTTCTGCTTATAACAACAAACTGATAAATAACTGACAACATAAAGGACAATATGGTAAAACAATGCTCAGAACAATATTTTTTAAAAAGATTTGTTCCTTATGCTCCTTATTTTTTTCTTAATCCTCACCACCTGCTTGTGCATTTGAAATAAATCAAGATATTTTTAGCTAAAAAATATTATATTAAGTTATTATACCACAAAAACTTAAAATTCTTCCGACTCTTGCTTGGATAATTGAACGTTTTCCTTGCCATAGTTACATCAGTCTTTAGTGAGACATTTAAAACACATTGTTAAAAGTGCTATTAATAATAAAACAAAAAAAAAACCTGAATCAATTAAAAACAATTAGATTAGAGATTATTAATAACGCTCTCTGGTTAAAAACCCTTTGTCTACAGCACAGTAACAATGTATATGTTATTGTGCATTGTTTAAAAAGACAAACTGTGACCAGATAATGAGGAAACAGAAGTGCAGCAGATCAGGACACTGATTCCCTGCTTTGTTCCACTGATTTAATGCCTCAATACTTTAAGGATCTTATGTATGATGTACTGGTGAAAATTCAATGCATTATTTGTATGTTTATATTATAGGCATACAAATAATGCATTGAATTTTCACCAGTACATCATACATAAGATCCTTAAAGAAAGCAAAGCATTTTAAAGCTTTTCCAAGCCTAGGATTAGATGATTTGAATTCTATTACACAGACACAGTTTATTATTATTATTATTATTATTATTATTATTATTATTATTATTATTATTATTATTATAATATTATGGCGCACACGCACACATATATATAACCAAATATATAACTTGACCTTTTGTATTTGTATAAAAAAACAAAAACAGAAAGCAGTTTAAATAATTAAACTTTCTCCCAAATAAAAAGATTGCTTTCATTAATTCTGATAAGAAAAAACGGACTTTAGAGACAAATAGTTTGTTTATTAAACATCTAAGCACATTAAATAACTTACCTTTTCTTTTTAAACTGCACACGGGATTGGCTTTAGATGATATATGAAGACTCTGAGCGTTTTATCCGTTTGTCTGTTCCCAGTTGCTCCAGCAGACCCCGAGTTCCTTCATAGTCATTTATTACTATTTGCCACTTTTGTTGCCGACTTTTTCAGAGTTTCTGAGCGTCTTTGTGCGCATGCGCGGAAGCAGCAAACCGGGACAATGTTTTCCAAAGGGCTTAATTGAAAGCTGCGCATGCGCATTATGTGCAACGCGGTATATCTCTCTTGGAAGTTTGTTCTCGAGTGTTTTTCTGTTTTTTATTTATTTATTTGTTATGATTTCCCTCAGCCAACAACACAGCACGTTTACTTAAGTTTACATATTTTCTTTCTTTCTTTCTTTCTTTCTTTCTTTCTTTCTTTCTTTCTTTCTTTCTTTCTTTCTTTCTTTCTTTCTATTTTTTAATACAATATTTGAAGGTAAATGGCGCCCTCTTGTGGTGGTGTGCAGTTTATACAGTACAATATATTTCCCCACACCTACTTTGTTGCTACACTTTTTGGGGCAATTATTATCAGGTAAAATTACCACAAGGGTTTTACATGAATGCTGAAACCTATGAAAATACCTACTATAATGAACTTTTGATTGTTTAGCTAAATACCAGACTTTACTTCCTTTGTTTATGATTTACCACATTTGTACATTAGATGGCAGACAAACACAGTTATTGTTTTGCTGTCAATCGCAGTAGCATCCTTTTTTTGTGAAATTATTTTTTTAAATCATTTGTTCGTCTATCCCTAAAAGTCATTAAAATTACTAAAGGTTATTTTGAACTAATACATTTCCTCCTATTCCTTATCTGCCACCAACTCCTCTATCGTATTGTTCTACTTCGTCTATGTTCTTCCAATGCTCAGTGTTTCCTCCAATTGTACTAAATCATCATCATCATCATCATCATCATCATCATCATCATCATGTTCTTCTTCATATACTCCATTGTGAATTATTTTTCTTCTTCTTTCTCCTCCTCCTCCTTCTTCTTTTTTTTTTTTTTTTTGCCTAGCCACCACCCCCCCGACTTCGGAGGACAACTTTATTTTTATTCATATGAAGGTTTAACAAAAATAAAAATTTAAAAAAAAAAAAAGGGATTTCAGGGGGGGTACACACCAGCTAGGTACGCATATACAGACAGACAGACAGACAGGCAGACATAGACAGACATAAACAGACATAGATAGACAGACAAAGACAGACAGACAGATAGATAGAGACAGAAAAACAGAGAGACCGACAGACAGACAAACAAACAGACAGAGACAGACATAGACAAACAAACACACAGACAGACAGACAGGCGAGAATTTATGAGTGTAGGGTTGGTATATCTGTACGTGTGTCTATTAGTTATTATTGGGGGGCAAAGTTAGGGGTGGTTGAAGTGAAAGGTGGGAAAGAGGGTAATGGGAATGCACTTGGTTCACATTAACTGTTGAATTTGTAGAGAGACTATGAATGTTTTCCAGGTTTCTTTAAAGGCAGATATATTATTATTTTTATGCGCAATGGTTTCTTCTGTCAAAATGAATTCTGTGATTAGATTAGTCCAATGGTTGATATGACAAGATGATTTCGATTTCCAGTTTTGAAAGACTATTTTCTTAGCGACAGCTAGAGAGACAAGGACTGGGGTTTATATTTGAGAGGGATGGGGGTATCTGAAATAACTCCTAGAAGACAGAGTATAGGAGACAGTGGTACTCTGCAGTCCAGGATTGAAGACAGTGTGTTAGTTACTGTAGTCCAGAGAGAGTGAACGGGCTGGCATAGCCAGGTAGCATGGAGATAGGTGTCTGTGTTCCCAGAGGTGGACTGTGAGCAGATATCTGTGTCATAGCCCCATTTTAAATAGTTTACTCTGAGTGATGTGGGTTCTATGGATGGTTTTATATTGTATGAGTTGTAAATTGGTGTTGGTGGTCATGTTGAAGGTGTTTCTACAGATCTGTGTCCATAAATCCGGGTCTGAAGGTAGCGTGAGGTCAATATCCCATTCCTTCTTCTTCTTCTTCTTCTTCTTCTTCTTCTTCTTCTTCTTCTTCTTCTACTTGACTTCTCCCTTTTTTCTTGACTCCTGACTCTTGATTTTTCTCCTCATTGTCCCCCTTCTCCTTGTTCTCCTCATGCTCATGTTTGCTCCCAATGTCCAATACATCCTTTTTCTTCTTGTCCTCCAGCCTGCCTTCTTTTTATTTTCTGTCTTCTCCTTCTTCTCCTCCTCTTACATTTTCTGCCTTTCCTCCTTCTTCTCCTCCTCCTCCTCCTCCTCCTCCTCTTCTTCTTCTTCTTCTTCTTCTTCTTCTTCTTCTTCTTCTTCTTCTTCTTGTCATTATGCTCTTTGAGGTGCATACAGCAGCAGCTGATTAGATGTCAAGTTTGGAATGTACTCATGATATACTTAATGTCATTGACTTCTCTTCAGTGGTCATTGTTTATTGAAGAAACAGGTCAAACTTAAATGTCCTGAGTAGATATGAGAGATGAATAGAGTTATTCTGTGGCTTAAACTTTCATTTATCTGGAACAATTGACCTTTCCTGTTCTACTCACGTATTAAATAGGTATGGAATTACTGTACAAATGTTCTTGTTAATTACGATTACAAAGTATTGAGGCTTTGAGTGATATTCGGTATGCAAAGTGTTTTTCCTCAGCACCAGGTGACTGACATTATGACTCACTGCATCTAATTTCCCGAAGTCACTGAACCCCTCATTAGAAAAAAAACTTGCCTTGGTTTAGACCACACACTTTACATGTCATTATTTTCTCTCGTGGTACATCGGCGCTGGAGATCACTTTCTATTACTGTTTCTGTTGCTATTTACAGCTGGCAGCAGGTTAATTAACAGCTGTCTGAGTCAGCAATGGAAAAACAAAATGATGCTTTTTATTTATCTGTGATAAGATGTTTATGATTGCTGATAATACCTGAAGATTTATGATCCTGAATTAAAATACAATAATAAAACCTGAGTATTCATTTCCATATGACATGTTGTTACAGAGTGATTCTGGTCTGTAATGAGGTTGTTCTCCCAGTGTGTCAGTTATGTTACATGTGCTCAGTATACACTATAAATAAATCAAAAGAAGCAAAAATGCTAGATTGATGGAGTGGGAAATAAGCCTAGAAGCCAGAGAAGCAATGAAATAACTTAGTGAATTCTTCATTCATGAAACCAGTTGTTCTGTAGGATCTGTGTTTGCAAAAAATGCAGTTAAAGTTTTAGAACCCATCATGCACCATTATCAAAGTTATATTGATTAATGACCTCTTCTAGTTATTAGCTTGGTTGGCTAGTTATTGAACTGAATGGGTTTTATCCAAATATATAACTATTGATCTTCTCTGTATTGATCCACAAAAATTTAGGAATAAAAAGGTCTGTAAATTTGTGGGCACAGTGGCTTACTGGTTAGCATGTTTACCTTGTCTCTCTAGGTTTGGGGTTTTGATTCTTGCCTCTTTCCTGTGTACGCAGAGTTTGCATGTTGCATGTATGTGTTGGCATCTCTAAGTTGTCCATCGTGTGTGGATGTGTGTGGTTGTGCTTGTGCAGGGTGTCCCATGCCTTGTGCCCCATGTCCCCTTGTATAGGCCCTGTGAGTGTTGTCTGGATGTAGATTAGCAGTGTTATTGCGAGTTGTTGTGGATGCTTACAGAGGATGCTCAAATTTGTTAAATGAAAACAGTGACCATAATGATATTGGTCTGTATTTCTACAGCAAAAGTGCAGGTTATTCTGTCTGGAGCTCAGATCTAAACAACATTTATTATCAGGAAAAAATAAAAAGACTTTATGTGGCACACAGATGATCATTTTTTTCAACATTGCAATTATTCATGTGCAGCTGGTTTTATAAGAGCTGCTCTGATATGAGAAGAGAATAGAGGGAAGATATAATTTGAACATTACTTAAGCAGAAAAAAGCAGAAATCTTGTCGAATGGTTCTATACAGCAGACAATCAAAGCTTGACAGTGTGAAGGGCTTGTCTTGGACTTAATTCTCTGGACTGTTTGAATCAATTTCAATTCACTTCAATTTATTTGTATAGCACTTTTAACCGTTCACACTGTCTCAAAGGAGCTTTACATAAGTATAGAAACAGATTCAACTTTAACTATGGTTGATAACTGGTTGAAAAACTGTGAAGTTATTAACAAGTATTTACTGTATGTGCCTTCAATATGTTGTGTTGTATGATGTGACAATAGCTCTCAAAAAATACATATATTCTATTGCACTCCTTTACAAAAGAACCTGGTCACCAAAGTTGAATTTTGGCAGAATTGGATACCAAGAAACACTCTGTTCACTCAAATGAGCAATATATATTGGGTAAGTGGTACAGGAAGTCTTTTATGTTTGTTGTATGTATGTGGTTGAAATGACAACAAATGCTTATTGATTTCAAGGCTTTTGACTTGATGAGCTGCATGACTAGAGCTACATATTCTAAGCTAAAATAATTATAAGAAGGATTGTGAATGACAGAATTGTTTTCATGGATTAAAAACAACGAGCATTGTATTTGTACATTTTGTCATGTAAATTTAGTATTGTATATTTGTATATGTGTATTTGCCAAAATTATATAACTATAAAATTGCAGTAGTTAAAATGCAGTATTGTAAAAATGCAATTTTGTTGTAAACAAGCAAAAACAAGCCAAATCCGTTGCAAGAAGGTCTGCTGAAGCAATTATACATTTGTCTATTTTATTAAACAATACTTGGAGCTGCTTGGATAACTAGAAATATAATCAATCTTTACAAATATTAGTAGTGAGAATATGAGAATAGTGTATGTGCATATAGTAAGTATATAAGAATGAATATGGCATGTACTCTTTGTTATGCATTAGGAGCTAGGCCTTAGGGAAGAAAAGAAGGACTTAAATAGTAACATCACATCCTGAGGTTTTAGTGTGAAGGGAGGAGGTGGACTTCTTTGATGGTTAGGTTTGTTTTGACATTCGAGAAACAATTCTTGGTTAATGCTTCTAAGTAAAGTGCAGCTTAAAAAAGACATTTCAGTGAAAATATTTCAGGCCCCATAAGAAGTGTCAATGTCATGGAAGACTACAGGACATCTTTTAATTATGTCAAGTAACTGACAGTCGGTGAAGAAGAAGCCCGAGCATAGAAGAAAGAATGGTTAGGAGATGCATTTAGAGGCACTAGATAAAGAGAGCAGCACTGAAAGAGAAGACTTAGATGTTTGTCTGTGGAGAAGTGGAGGTACATCACCCAGTCACAGCATCTATTTCTTTTGCTTTTTAATCACACTATGCCCCAAAATTGTGCTAACATTTCATTATTATAGTAAAATTAGATCTGTAATATTTTATATAAAAAGCTTTCATGACAAATTCATAAACTTTACATAAATCTTTGCTGTGATATAAATGATTTTAATGCCCTCAGACTAAAATAGTAAGATAGTGAAATATCCCAAAGGTTAATAAAAGTTAATTAATAAGAAATGTATACAGGATTCTGATCAGAATTTTAATCATATTTTGGAACCATTACTATATGATTCCTATATTAAATGTCATAAAGGACAATACATGATTATCCTGCTGAAGCACTTCTACAGTTTTGCTATTCATCTCTCTATGGGAATTCAATATGATATTTTTAGATTTTAAAACTCCCATTATATCCTCTGTGATTTCCAATAACTTTCTAATTAACAAAAATTCCCTCATCTACTAACTTGCATCTTCAAGTGTCGCATAACAATTATGCCCTCAACTGTCAATGACATTAAAGATAACTGGACAGGAAATCAATTCACATATGTAATAATGACATGTGTATATTGCATTATTAGCTATTCTAAGCCACTTGAATTGTGAATCAATTTTACCCTGAGGACTGAGACAATACAGTGTGGAATGACTCAGGCCATGAGTCATGTTTATGTGGTTCGTATGTCATCGCCTCAAATTCAAGCTGTTTTCCTTCCTCCCTTTCTGTTTCTGCGTCACTTTGACATCTAGAGTGGAACATATTTTTTACTTCAAGTCACTGCAATTTCGCCATTATTTATTTCATTGCTTTATTTTATTTTCATTTAATGGGAATTAAGATTAAGAGTGACTGGAATTACTACTGAGAGTCAGAAAAAATACAGTATATATAATAAACAACACAAAATCTTTAAAAAAAAAAAAAAAAAAGCTTGACTACTTAGTTCGATCCTGAGCTCGGGTTACTGGCTGTGCAGATTTTCACATTTTCACATGTCCATACGTGACCCCATCAGGCGATCTACATTTAGGGAAAACCTAAAGGTGTTTTTAGCTTTAGAAAATGCAGGTGATACAAGAAGTAGTTGTTCAGGATGGTTATTGCTAAACCTGTGACTTCATTACAATCTTGACCCATACACTTGTAAGAATGTGAAATTAAATTATCTGTAGCTAGGTGCACATGAACAGCAGACAATCTGATGATCCTCTGATGAATTTCTGAACACACACACACACACACACACACACACACTTTCAGTCAGTTTATCTTAAAATCCTATTGATAATCTACTGTACCAAACTAAATTCTATCTGCATTTATTCCGTACGAGAGCAAAAGAATAATGTTACCTTATTTATGAGAAAACCTTGTCACAAGGTCACATCTTTTGTTTTTGTTTATTCTGACTTTGAATGATGGATGCTAATGGAATTTAACTTCACTTAGTCTGCACAGGCTGAAACGACTTATCTTACATTATCATCCAGCAGCAGTTCTCCAAGCTTATGTGAGCACATAATAAATAGAATTATATTTATTTCAGAGTGCAGATTAGGCCACCTGCTCAGATATTGTGTTACCTGCCAGCTCAAATGATTCTTAGCACATCAGAAAGTAATTATGAGGGACATCAGAGGGGAAAAGATATAAAAGCTGAAGCTGTCACTGAATGTTTGACTTTGAGCTGATGATCACAAACATAATGCTGTGATCCTTGCATATCGTTAACATCAGAATTGGCAACAGAAAGATAACTGACAACAAGAAACCTTAAAGCCAGGATAAGTAAACTCAAAGGGAAAATGTGTCTTAATTAAATGATTAAATAACTTCATGTTATCACCACTAACACTTCTGTCTGACATTCACTTAAACTGCCTGATCATGTCATGCGTACTGTATTTTATTTGATTCCTGGCTATATTACTGTTTAGGATAACAGGTTATCCCATAAAAAAGGCTACAGAAACATACCTGGCTAACAAGTTACCTCACATTTACATTCCAGGCCGAAAAAAGTAGCGCAGTATAACCTAGTAATGCTAATATTTTACCTCGGAATTAGCAACAGAATCATACCTGACTTACAAGCTACCTCAGAAAATGCCAAAGAAAGAAAGCAAGTATGAGAGCTGTAGAAACAGATAGTAAGCAGGGCTGACAGGAAATTTACCTCAGAATATCAGTGACAAACAAATTAAATATTTGACTTTCATCTGAGCATCACAAGACACATTTTCCTGTGGCTTTTATGAGATTGTGACATATGGGTTTGGGTGATTGGGTTTGTGTTTTGTGACAGAATTTGCTCATCTGTTTCTTAGTGACTAAAAAATGATGTCTAAGAAACAACATACTAGTCCTCAAAAACGACAGAAATTTGACTGGATTGAACCGGATTGAGTCGATATGATTTTTTCTCGAGAAAGCACCTGCTTTATTATACTTTTAAGCCTTGTGAATATAAGAGGCGTTAGGTAGCTTCATATAATTTATGTTGACACTCTTAGTTGTGATGTGTGAGCTATCATTAACTGCATTTTTCTTCTAAATTATGTATATTAATTATGCATTAGTGTAGACAATACATAGATGTAATAATAATAAGGCTGTGTGGAGATGCAAGTGAATCTAATCTTTATAGTCAGTACACCTAGCATCATTAAATGATGTTCAGTATGAGCAGATTGTAAATAAGAGTCCTGGGATGAGTGCAGGACACTGTTTATGATTACAATACCTGTACCATGGTACCTAGTGCATAGTACACAGACAAGATTAGGGAGTGTAATGTGGCACAGATTGGACATGAAGAAGCTGTGAGCAGAAGTAGGGCTTTAGGATGAATCAGGCAGGTTTTGAGAGCAAGAGGAGTCACAGCAGTAGAGGTGAGGATCTGGCACTGGCATCACATCAGGCAGCAGGAGTGCAGATACAGCTTGACAGATAGAGAGAATGAAAGTGAGAGAGCGAGACTACTGGGTGTGCTCTTACTCTAAAGTGGTTTACTTCAAGGACGTACTTTACGATTATGGTACAAGCAGGGATTCAACAGGTATAGCTATGGTAACACTACTAACAGGGAGAAAAGAATAACAAAAGGCATGAGGTCACCTCATCAGCAATCACCCAAAAGCAAACATGAATTAAAAAAACAATGAAACAATTTACCAAAACTGTCTTTGGCAATTAACTTTGTGAGATACATTTATTTAAAAGAAAATTTGTATAAAATGTCTGACGAAACAAATTGAATTTCAGCTGAGACTCAAAGACTGAAACTGTGTCTGGGTTTTAACAATAATTGAAAATCTTATTCTATAACATTTTTCTAGGTAATGATACCAATTTCAGTTTTATGTGACAGATTTTAAAAAACTTATATGACACATGCATAATTCCTTCATGACCACTGAGAAAAAAACATTTCTATTGTCAGTTTTGATTATCTCAGAATGAAGTAACACCTGAGTCGGGGCACACAGGTCTATGTTGGCATAAAGGTGTCAAGGTGTAATGGCATTTTCCATTTAAACATTATGACAAGTGATTTCAAAACACAACTCTAATTTAGGTTAAGAATACTAAGATTTAGAAAAATAGAAATACACTATATGGCCAAAAGTATGTGGACATCTAAACAATCACACCCATAAGTGGTAATCAAACATCTCACTTTATACAGTATTTATTCTCAGATGCTTCACTCTTCTGGAAAGGCTTTCTACTTTGTGTGACAGTTAGTTGAGTCATCAGGGTAGATGAGTATTTTCTCAATAACAGCATTTTAAGAGAAGTTGTTTTGTAAACAATCTAAAATATTAAATGTAACTATGAACAGGTAAAAGCATGACATGACACTCACTGATAAATTAAAATGGCCAAATTCTTGTGGTCTAAGCGGTACATGTTATTACATATCACTATTACTAACATTTTCTACCCATGTTCCCCAAAAAATCTCAGTATTTCATCTCAGTATTTGTTGTAAGATTTCGCTTTGATGACAGAGAGAAAGTACAGTTTGTTCCATCTTTTTTCAAATGAAATATTAGAGCACATCAAATCCTGTTGGATCAGTAGTCCATTTCTTTTATTTCCCCACTGAAATTTAAGAAAACTGACAGCATGCTACCTGGAATTTCAATTAAGCAAACCATACGCTCTGAGGTCAATGTCCGATGTATTCATTCACTCTTCCATGCAGTATCATGCTTGTGGATCATACATGAACAGATTGTCTATATATATTTTTTTACTGGTTCATGGAGCATTTTATTATAGTTTAATGAGCTTTGGCTTGTTGGAACCTTCAAATGTCAACATCTGACAACATGAAAAGAATATTAATGAGTGAGCATGATTTCAGTCATTGAGGTCATGTCTTTCTCATTTCTGGGACTAAGTAGACCCATCTGAGAATAATCACATGAGCCTTGAAAAAGGGCAACTGCACATTAACCTTCTTCAAAAATGGCCACATCAAAAAGAACCTTCCTTTCACTCAACATCTGTAACTGTGCAGGATTGAAAAATACCTGAAAACATCCCTCATTTTATCCTGCAGGTAAATTCTGCACAATATGGAGTCTAACTGTAGGGTTCATGCATCAAAGTGTCCTGCCCTGACGATGACTTGGAATTCAATTCGTCTTCCCTGTGGTTTATATATTGGAAATTTTTTTACTTTGCATCTCATTTTCCAGAACATCAAACCCTTGAATTACTGGGAATTATTACCCTTGATCAAAATTAAAAGCATTTCTGAAAATCTGGGTGGAACTTTTGATATTTTTTCATCATTTTTACATCTTCAGCATTTCTGCATGCTGTCTATTTTAGCATAGTGATTCTGAAATTGTGGTTTATTTAAAACCATTTATTCAAGTATGGACAATTAAAGAACAGATTTGCATTCATGAACTAGGAAAAGTTCTGAGTTCTGAATATTTTCTAATGTATTCAAAACCTAGCTGGAAAGTGAAGCACAGTGAAGCATAAATAAACCTATGCACTCAGAGTAGGCAGATGCAAGTGTGTAAACAGACGGTGGATGTGGTAGCTTAGTGGTTAAGTTGTTGGCTTGCCCGTAGAAAGGTTCTGAGTTTGAGTCCCAGGTCCACTATGCTGCCACTGCGTTGCCCCTGAGCAAGGCCCTTAACCCTTAACTGCTCAGATGTATAATATGATATAAGATTGTTTGTTAAACTGATTGTTTTAGCAATCAGATTGTTAAACTGTAAAACACAGTATGTGCATATATGTAATCTGAAAGGCCATACATTAATATCGTGCCTTAAAAAGAAAATGTCTGTGAGAATATTTTGTGTAAGCTATGCTAATTCTGTTACAAATATACTGTTATTTTAGATAAATAGACCTTAATAAAGGTCAAACATTTTAAATATTGATATGCTCTGTGTTACTTTTTAAGCTTAATTTGTTGAAGTTGTGGAAGATAAGGTATGTCACTGCTTTCAGATTTAGTCAGTTCTAGTCCTCAAATAATATAGGAGTGACTAAATGCTAGTCTTGATAATTAATGTGAATTACTTCTTTCTTGTTAGATTGTGATGACCTAAATTATACTATATTGTTAGCGGATTTGTGTTTATTTTAATTACTCTGGTTTGTACAGACTGTACGTTCAAAATCAATGATTTTTGTCTGCAACAAACAAAAGAACTTTATAATATAGCAGGACTATTATATTAAAATAATGCTTACTGAAAGGGAGTGATGTGTCATACCATACAAGCATAGTCCTGCTATATTATAAAGTTATTTTGTTTGTTGCAGACAAAAATCATTGATTTTGAACGTACAGACTTAATTAATTATATAGAATAGAACTAGTCTACAATTTTTTTTTAATATTTGATTGATTAAGTTGAATTGTTATAATTGATGTATTTCTTGGGTGAACACACTAGTTGACGATGAAAGTCAAGATAAAAGTCTAGGATAGACAAACATAAGATTTTGCTGTATTTAAGAGAACCACAGCTGTATTTTTGGTTGATGTTTTATTATTCATGACCAGGGCTTTAAAACTGGATGGACCGATACAAGGTCAGAAGATTTTGGGCAGCATCTGAGCTGGATGTGTTGGTCCATCAAGGATTTTTGCCAAGCTATTCACATATGCAGAGGTGAAACTGAACGTAGAACAGCAGGATAAGTAGAGGATCCATGAAGGACACATGCAGATTAGATCAGAAAACAAACATCAAAAAGACACAGTAATCCTCCTAGAATACACTGCAGGTTCTTAGAATTTGTAAGTATGTGCATGATTTCTCCAAAAAAAAAAAAAAAAAAAAACACAGAACGTTCTTCTTTAGTTTTTAGTATTATTTGGTATTTTTTTTAAACAATTTTGTAATGTTCTGTTTTGGTAAATTAAATCTGTACAGTTCCTGAAATGTTCTAGGAACTTTGTCTTGTTGTTTTATGACAACTGACAAGGAACATATTGCCAAATGTTGCTTTTAGGTACTATTTGTTGTAAGCACAACATTTGTATCACAGTTCCATCTCACACTAGAACAAATGGCAGCTTGACATGGTTTATATGAAGATAAAGGAAAAGATGGTAAAACAGCACATTTAAAGACATGTTGGACCCAGGTGGAAGATATTCTCCTGGCAGAGAGTCTATTGATCCTGCATGGAGAAGAAGCTAGTAGTTTGTAATTGAGTGGATTTGTAAGCGAGGCATGATGGCATCTATAATTCAGCAGGTGTCTACTCTTGGACTTGCGAGCACCTTGTTGTAATTTATCAAAGCACAAGTCTTGTTATGTGTTGTGTATTCTAACCATTAAGCTTACACTTCAGCATGTGAATGGGGTATAGCTGTGGCTGCTGCTTGTTATGTGTTGAAGATTAAAGACTGAAGATATCAAAAACCCATTTGTAGTTTAAGGAAAAGATCAACATTTCATGTTGTTAAGTGGCTTTCTGTGCCTTCACATGTTCTATAATATTTCCAAGGATATATACAGTACAACTTCATTAAACTTTGCCGGATATTTTATTATACGGCTAATCCATTATTGTGCACTTCAAAAAAAGACATGCATGTACTGTACCTCATATATTGTATGGGAATATTACATATAGTATATAAGCAAATTCTTTAATTTAAATACTACACATACATGCATGCAAACATACATACATATATTTATTTTATATATTTATTTTGCTTTCAATACTTTTATTCCACTTTTATTTTTAAGGAAATACTATTTTTATCAATGGTATTTTTAAGGGGATACCAATAGTGCACACATTTATAGAGAGATGCTTTTGTAGAGTTGTTGTAACCTGTTCTGTCCTTTATGTATATTATAGTGGTCTGTAAGTGTGATAGCAGTGTAAATCTCATTGAGAAGATCAAATTTACTGCAGAACTCATGCATTGAAGGAAGAATATTTACTTTTAAATGTACTTGTCAGTGTCTGTATTCTGTATATTGGTAACAATTTGACTTATTGTGACTAGCTGCATCCATATTTAGATTAAAAAAAGGCAAAACTCTGAGATTTTAGTGAATTCTGGCCTTGCCACAGTGACTATTAGCTTAGTAACTTTAGCTTGAAGCTCTGCTTGATGATTGCTTTGCTGCTCTGAGGCTAAACGAATCCCAGTTGTTCAGTGTATGTTCTAGAGCTCCTGGATTCACCAGTAGTTTGGCAGAATATTTGCCACATATGATTTGAGCAGCAGACAATTTCTTTGAGGATAAACAATTTAAAATGCTGTCACAGCTGTCTTGAAATGGGGAAAACGTGAGCATGGTTCAAGGTAGAGCTAGGCTGAATAGAGTCTAAGGCAGAAATGCTGCAGCATCAGGGGGATCAACAGTGTGCATTTTTCATTTGGGAGAGGAAAGAGAATAAGTCTTGTGGGATGCAATACCTCATTTAATTTAGAAAAAGCACACTTCTACTGTACATTGGGAATTTAAAGACCATCCACTCCTGATAGAACAGCAGACTGAGCCAAATTACTATAGGACACTTTTTCTTGCCTGGGACTAGGAAAACCTGAACATGAGGAGCCAGTGCAGCTGTCTCTCTCTTCATGTGTGGCTTGCAAATGTCTATGAGCTTGATGAGTCAAGATGGTTTCATCATGGTAAAGTAGATCTCTGGACAGTTCTGCATGCAATGAATACAATTTCAAATTCCCACCTGATTCCTCCAAAATGTGGACTTGAATCATCACTGTGAATAACATATCTTCCCAATTATTATTATTATTATTATTATTATTATTATTATTATTATTATTATTTTTATTTATTTATTTATTTAATTATTTTTTTATTTATTTATTTATTTAGTAGTAGTAGAATTTAAATTATTTTCTTTCCCATGAAGTGGGATGTGATGGTTCAGTGGTTAAGGCTTTGGGTTACTGATCAGAAGGTTGGGGTTCAAGCCCACAAGCTACTGAGACATCAATGCTGGGTCCTTGAGCAAGGCCTTTAGCCTCTCCTGCTCCAGGGGCGCCGCACTATGGCTCATAATAACCTGGTATATATACGAAAACTTAAAAAAGCATTTCACTGCATGTTGTACATGTATATGACAAATAAAATTTGAAATCATATTTGTTTATTTTCTTATGAAAGGTTGTGCATGTAATCATGATTCAATCATGATTCTTCTGATTTGCCATTCCCTTCACAAGTATTAATATTAATAAATTAAAATAAAGTTCCATTCACAACTTAATGCATGTATTAAGTTAATATACTGTATTTGGAGAGTATGTATTACAGTTACAGAAGCATGTTTAAACCCATTAAAGATAAAATAATAAAATTTATTGTCTTAATAATGGCCCACAGGTGACCCAGCAGCAGGATCCCGCGCTCTCATTGCCGTTGCCCGGGTTCGATTCCCAGGTAGGCAGTGTTAATTCTCAGTGCCAGTCCCGAGCCTGAATATGAACGGAAGGAAAGGGCATCCGTTGTAAAACCTGTGCCAAATCTAATATGCGGACCACATGATCTGCTGTGGTGACCCTGAACAGGAAGCAGCCGAAGGAAAAAAAATATAAAAAATTAAGTCTTAATAATGAGACACTGTAGCTAGATCATGCCTAACTACAATATTCCAAAGGCTTCTATAATACATTTTTCAAAAATTAGTACTTATTATAGCTGTAATGTCAGGTTATATAAGATCTTAACCTTTTTAAATTACAAAACAAAACAACATAAAACAAAACAAAACATTGTATTCAATTTCTTAATCTATTTACTGATCACAGAATGAAGAAACAGTAGAGCATTATAATTTTATAGATTAAATGGCAGAAATTTATTCCTGTACCATTCACCTTTCATTTTCTACAATGACGTATTTTTTTTTAAAAATATCTATTTATTAAAGATAATTCTGTGTTATTTTCTTTGCATTCGTTCCTTTTTTTTTTTACATAAACACAACAAGCCATAATTGATTACATTTTTAGTGTGTCATATATTTGAGATTGAGTTTTACCTTTTTCCTATCTTCTTAACACTACTATTGAATTCTGTGTTTACTCAAATTTATTATGGTCGTTAATTCATGTAAAAGAGAATCAGCCTTTTTTGAGGATTAATTTGTGGCCTACCGTATATCGATGAAGAAAACACCCCTGAACAGAGTTGTACGTAGACTGATGGTATCCTAAATCTGTAACCTAGTGAACTTTTGTACGTCAGTGATTCTGCCAAATGTCATAAATGTTAATTTATGAATGAATAATGAATTCGGGGAAAACCTTATAGGCCTACTGTAATGGTTTTTGGTTATGTTGAGTGTTCTTTTTATTAGAATGCTTATGCTGTACTTCAGAAAAATTTATTTGTCTGCACACTGTTTATTTTGCACAGTCACAAAATCAGTATAGCTCAGTATAGTTAATGTAATGCTTTTTTTTTAACAAACAGACAACCTGATTTAGGTCCAACTTTTCAAACATACATTTGTGTAGGCACTTCTAAATCTCACTCAGCTCTACTTAGAAACCATGAAAATGGACCTGGACATAGAATTACCATGAAGAGTTTTGCTCTTGAGTCTCCATCAGTGAACAGGTGAAACTTGAATGAATTTCCTGGGTACATAATTGCATTTTTTGACCATATAATCCACAGCCATATAAAGGAAGTTAATTATAATCACACTTTCTGGTGTCACCCAGATGTGGATGAGGTTCCTGTCAAGGTTTCCTTGCCTTAGGGAGTGTTTCCTTGTCACATCACCTCTGGTTTGCTTATTATATATAAATCTAAAATGTATAATTTCTGATACTATATTTCTGTAAAGCTGCTTTGTGACAATGTCCATGTCAATGTTTAAAAGCGCTATAAAAATAAAATTAAATCGAATGGTTCCATAAGGATTTGTATAGCTGGATTGCCTACAGTACTTTAAATTACTCTTGGATGTGAACAGGTAAATGAGTGTGTAATGGACTGTTGTCTTTTCTTACATGTATACTTACACTGTACCCAATATTCCTGCGAGAGCTTGACATCCACTGTAACACTGACCGGCATAAAGCAGTTACTGAAGATGAAGAATTTCATTATTGCACTTACCTAATGTCATCAAATACTATACAGAATTTAGTTTAACAATCTCACAAACATTGTTTTAGTGTTTTAATGCAATCTGGCTACGTCCTTGAACTAACCGGAACATATCTTTGCTTGACCCAAGTGCTTGAGTGATTAGATATCTTTTAGGTTCAGTTTGGATAATCCAATCATGTCCGGAAAGCAATGATGGCAGAAGGTTAAGGAAGAAAAAAAGAAAACGTCTACCCTTTCCTTTACCTTTCCTTAGAGCAGCGCACAGTGAAAAGATATTGGCTAATACATGCAACAGTTTTAAGCTATATTGCATACACAATATTACATATATTATATAATATATATTGTATTATAATATATTGCATACTCAAACAATCAGATTCCCAAAGGCCTTTACGCTGGGACAACTTAGTCGGTAAGTATGATTTGAATTTCTACACTGAAGCTCATCCTCATTTTCTTCATACATTTTGACACCATAATATAGAAGCCAGAATGAGAAGTGGTGATTGTCCCCATGCTCCGGAAAGCTACCCCACAATTAACCCCTGATCCCAATCTGCTCTAAAAGCTCAGGAGTGCTGGTGGCTATGCACTAGCAACAGAGCAGGTAAATGGACAATAAAAGGTAAAAATGGATTCACATTAGGCAAATTATAGGAATCTAAACCTGGAATATATCCCATTATAGCACTTGTGGTGATCATATTTATGGTTGTACAGTCAAAAAAAAAAGTCTTGCAGCTTTTGGGCCATTAAAATCAGAACATGTTCCATTATTCCATCAGTGCATAGCAGCAGTGCTGCCATGACAGTTGCTTTCATTAACATTTGCTGAGGCATCTGTCACCAAGGAAGTGCTGAGGCAGCCAATCATGGGAGAGCATGCTGCAACAACAGGTTATCCATAGATTATTCCCTGGAGGATGGAGAGATTTGAGGGGAGACGGAAGGTTAATTAACATAGTTGGTGAATGTGTGTGAACTTGAACACCGCTGTTTGTTCATGTCTTTGTGTAATTATGCTGCTATTTTTCTCAGTATAATGGCAGTGAACATGAATGTGCACAGTACACAATCTGTGATTATCTGTCATGCACATAATGCTTAGGATTATCTAAGATTTAATCTCCGTCTAATTCTTAATAGACAGTGTTGACCTGAGATTACTTCTTTCTTGTTAGATTGTGATGACCTAAATTATACTATATTGTTAGAGGATTTGTGTTTATTTTAATTACTCTGGTTTGTACAGACCGCACTATTATATTAAAATAATGCTTACTGAAAGGGAGTGATGTGTCATACCATACAAGCATAGTCCTGCTATATTCTAAAGTTCTTTTGTTTGTTGCAGACAAAAATCATTGATTTTGAACGTACAGACTTTTTTGGACTTTTATTTTTTTTTGTAGAAAACTAATTGATTTGGAAAAATTGCATGCCCAGGATTTTTCTTTTAAACATAGACACGTGTAGTTACTTTCTAGGATAGCTGTACTCATGTTTATACACCTTAATCGAAAAGAGCTTTGGTGAATTTGTCTTGTGTGTTGTGATAATATCACACCGTGCACCTGGGCCCAAATCTGCAGAAAATCTGAGGTAATTTTGAAAACTTCAAGCTTCTGGAATATTGCGATATTTGTTTGCTGTGTTAATTTCTGTCATCTCAAAAACATGAAATCCTGGAACGACTGATTAGAAATTAAATGTCTCCTAACAAATATGTCACCACATCAACTATTATACATTTTACCTTCTTAAGCAACAACACATTCATTAAATCAGTTAATTATGAGCCTTGGATTATGTGGTGCATCCAGTGTATGTTATATGAACTGTTACAATAGAAAGGATAATGTATTAGAACAAGCACATTACTACACAGAAAACACAATTGTATTGTAATTTTTGAGACCAAAAACTGATAACTGCTTAGAATAATGCTGCTGCGTGTATTTTCATTCACTTCATTTTCATTCATTCATCTTCTACCGCTTATCCGCTTAACCACCTCGGGTCACGGGGAGCCTGTGCCCATCTCAGGCGTCATCGGGCATCAAGGCAGGATACACACTGGACGGAGTGACAACCCATCGCAGGGCACACACACACTCGCATTCACTCATGCAATCACACACTACGGACAATTTTCCAGAGATGCCAATCAACCTACCATGCATGTCTTTGGACCGGGGGAGGAAACCGGAGTACCCGGAGGAAACCCCCAAGGCACGGGGAGAACATGCAAACTCCACACACACAAGGTGGAGGCGGGAATCGAACCCTGACCCTGGAGGTGTGAGGCGAACGTGCTAACCACTAAGTCACCGTGCCCCCCCTGCGTGTATTTTAAACCCTGAAATTAAATGTGTGATTTAGTAAATACCATGGTGTGAACAGGAGCACTGATTGAATCCTTTCTAATGCCAGGCTGTGGCCTTCATCCTGTGGTCTACATCTTCTAAGGCACATAAAGACAGATGGGTTATAGTGCCACTAGACGTTAGACAGATAGATGGCCACTAAGGGACCCTGACATTCTTCTTTGCCAGGTGTCTGTCAAGCTGAACGTCAAAATATGAACGCAGTTGTCAAGAGGCTTTTCACTCAAACAGCCAAAGGAAGCAGGAACGGAGGCTGAGCCTTTCATTTGTAATGTCTGTCATGAAGAGACAGCTTACTTTTCCTCTGCTTGATTTCATTTCCCTCCTAATGTGTGGCAGGTCACCTTCAATTTTGTCTGGGGTTTACCATGATACAGCATTTCTGGTAAGGTTACAACTGGAGCATGATGACATTTTACAGTGGATTTATTTGGATAATATTGGAATTTCTGTCCGATTATTAAATTTGACATGAAATTCGACCGCATGAAAATTCATTTAAAAGATATTTGTGAGACACAGACTTTTTTTTTTTTTTTTACATTTTTTATCACAAACACCATTTCCTGAAATTCCCCACCAAAATTTTGAAACTTCTAAAATGTTTTGTTTATTTCTGGTTTTAAATTTATATTTAAATACATTTAAATATATCAAATTTTTTCAACATGGTCTTAGACGTTTGGACCCTGCTGATTATATATCATTTGAAAATGTATTTTGCTTGAGTTAAAACAAATATCTGCCTGGTTTGAGTCTGTTTAAACCCCATCCTGATTTCAGTTCATTTAACGCCCTGCCTGATTTGAGTACACCCCTCCTTGATTGTAGTTCATTCAAACCCCCGTCTTATTTGAGTACCTTTTCAGCCCCCTGCCTGATTTGAATACTTTCAAACCCCTGCCTGATAGGAGAACATCCAAGCCTTTCCTTTGATTTCAATTAAAAAAAACCTGCATGGCAATCTGCATTATTTTGTCAATGTCAAAGCTCCAGACATTTGCCACACAGTTACCTTTTCTCCATGCTTTGCCACTGTCTCATTGTCTGAAGCAAGATTAGACGTTTCAGGTGTAATGTGTTTCGCTGACTACATGTAAGCCACTTCAACGTCACCGTCAATCTTGCAAGAGGCACTTTTCGTCTTGCGCTAGTTCATGGACACATTTATGTAACCCATCATGCACCATCATGCACCAGGTGTTGAGAGTCAAGGAATCAATTTGCCTGGTGTGTGTCGCTCTGCTCTCTTTTCTCTGTGCTTTTTCGCTGGTTAACCAGGTCTCAATGCTTGTCACACATCTTTTTTCTGTGTCCTGCATTTTTGTAAAGCTCTGTGTCTGTCTTTGCAGCCTGTGCAGTCAAATGTAAAAGCATAATATTTCCCATTTAGTTTGAAACCAGTTACCAAACATATATCATGGCAATTGATCTAGCAGAATCACCTGCTGCTTGATTGTACAGATGAATTCACCAAGCTGAAAAGCATGTGAATGTGTGGAGTTTGAAATCAGTCTAGAAACACCACGAATTCGGTGTCTGCTACGCTTGCTTGTGACATTTTTCTTACCCTGTTATAGTAGAAGTACTGGCTGTGATGACCTTTTAATTGCAGCATAAAGGGCAAGATTTTCATCGTTTATATGTGACAAGGATTGCGGCCACTGACGGCCTACTTTTCTTTTGTCTGTAGTCATGGTTATGGTTTGTGTGACATACCTCATTTGTGAAAGTCATGCTTTGCATTAGTCCTACTTCGGAATTTTGATTAGAACTAGATAGTGTTGAGGGTGACAGGAAATAATTAGTTATACTTTAGCTAGACATCCTAAATTAATCTCCTTCACTGAGTCAAGTGTGTGTGTGTGTGTGTGTGTGTGTGTGTGTGTGTGTGTGTGTGTGTGTGTGTGTGTGTGTGTGTAAATATCAAAAACGATTTTATCCACATGGGTGGACGAGAGTTTGAAACAGTCTGTATGTTGTCAGGTCCCAGTCAACACCCTGCAGCATGTACCTGAACCCACTGCAGCTCCCTTTGCATTATTCATGCCACTGTTCCACTGAATTCTGTCAGTGATGAGGGGAAATTAATTAACCTTTAAACTGGGATATATAAGCAACAGCAACCAGTGTGTAGTAGAAAATAATAAAAAGGTTCAGGATTTCTCTCTTTCTTTATCTCTATAGAAATAATATATTTAAAAAACACACAGTAAATAACTCTAGTTATCTGTTTTTGTTAATTAACAATGTTTTTGTAATTACTACACAGGGTGCTATTACGTTACCCATTTGTTACAGTTTACTGACAAACTGTTGCTAAAAAATGTACCGTAATTCACTATGAAATTGAAGTAATAACCTGGTAAGTGTGAAGGAATTGATACCCTGGAGGCAGATGTCAAAATGCAAGGTTGTTTATTCAGGTTTATCTTCACATGCCTTTTAGCATAGCACTCTTATGAAATTCTCAAAAGAAAGGAAAAGAAAGAAAAAAACAGCAACTTAATAGCACACACACAAACACACACACACAGGCTCAGTAGGATGCTGTCAGAGAAACTGTGAATAGTTTAGCATCAGCTCTCTTGTTCCAGCTTTTCACCTGCTCATTAGAAAATAGAAAGAACACAGTATATTTTATTGTGTGTGCACTCATTCATTACTCACTCATTCCCCTCAACTCTGTCCCCATTCATATCTTGACCTCACCCTTGCTGCAAAAGTTTTCAAATTTTACTTCAATTTACTGTAATATCTAAAGATCAAAAATCAATACCAGCAGCTGATTTAGTGCACCGATACGAGACAAAATCAGCCCCAAGCCTCCTGAAGACACTTATCACATCCTGGTCTGCACCACACTCCCATCAAGCAACTCCATCTCCAACACGCCAGAACTTGACCCACCGTCTCTCAGGATACAAGAAAAACACTCATCAACAATCTGTCCTGGCAGATTGAAATGAAGCTCTCCTGGCTGTCTGAACAGCTGAGTCATGTGGAACGATGGACATGTGATCTCGAGACCAAACACTAGTTCATAAGGTTTTTTAGCAGCACTGCCTCGTTCCACTGTTAGCTAACAAACGTAACATTTACAGCATTTGGCAGACGCCCGTTCCCAGAGCGACTTACATTCTTATCTCATTTTATACAAGTGAGCAATTGAGGGTTAAGGGCCTTGCTCAGGGGCCCAGTAGTGGCAACTTTATGAACCTAGGACTCGAGCTCGCAACCTTCCAACCTTAACCAATAAATGACCTCCTAACCTAACAGCTATGTTAGCTCTGCGATAAAAAAAATGTGGTCAGTCAGATTTAAGAAAAAATATTATGCATAAAATATTACATTTCTCAAAAAAATTTCATTGCTTGAACTTAAATTATTAATTAATAAATTAGTTAATTGATGTAGAGTAAGAGTGATCGATTCACATGTTTAAATTCTAAAATCTCTTAAAGATGCTGCACTGATGGGAACTATAACTATTGTATAAATGTAGGCACTTAAATATACATGATATTACTCACTCACTCACTCACTCACTCACTCATTTTCTACCGCTTATCCGAACTACCTCGGGTCACGGGGAGCCTGTGCCTATCTCAGGCGTCATCGGGCATCAAGGCAGGATACACCCTGGACGGAGTGCCAACCCATCGCAGGGCACACACACACACTCTCATTCACTCACACAATCACACACTACGGACAATTTTCCAGAGATGCCAATCAACCTACCATGCATGGGGAGGCACGGGGAGAACATGCACGGGGAGGCACAGGGAGAACATGCAAACTCCACACACACAAGGCGGAGGCAGGAATCGAATCCCCAACACTGGAGGTGTGAGGCGAACGTGCTAACCAGTAAGCCACCGTGCCCCCCTACATGATATTAAATAATATTAAAGTTGTAATGTGTCTGTTGCAAAACACTATTGTTGTGGGTTTGATTGTGACCTCAGAGTTTGATTTTCTTCAGGGTTTTGAAAATTCCTGCTCAAATCATGTTGGATTTACAAAATCAAATTTTGTTAATGTTAAACAACACAATTAAATGGAACCAAAACAGGAAATACGACCAGCTGAACCGCACGTTATAAAAGTTACTCCTTATCCATAAATATTTCAGACAGAAAACTTGAGCATAGGCAATGTCTTAAAGACTACACAGGAAGCCTGGCTTCCTCTGGAATTTCATTAAAAATGCATCAAAAACATTTACTATGTATATATTTACTTTATTAAATTATAAGAGCTACTGAGAGTTATTGGGATTTAGCCTCAGACATGTTTCTTTTCATACTGCATTAGTCAAAATAAAGTAAATCTGATGTTATGTATTATTACAAGGATTATAGATACAACTGAGGGGTTATTAGTTATAAAGGAGTCATTATATAAGAAACCGTAGAAGCATTAATATTCCACGTTTAAGCTTAATTGTGTAGGCTCCTTCCAACTCATTATAGTAGTTCTGTTTCTAATTTTAGTCCCTGGCTGATCAAGAAAGTTAATGGCTAATCCTTAAACCACACACTAGACTAATTAACAGGAAGACAGGAATCTCTAATACATTAGCAAAGTCAGAACTGTGACATGAACCACACGATCTGTTTTAAGATTGGATTCTTTTTTTGGTATTACAGGAAATATATTCTGTTGAGAGAACTCCTTCAGTCACGAGACAATGATATGCTTAAATATAACTTCATCTTTCACTTTTCTGTGTGGGATCTTTCCATCATACGTCTTGATTAGCTGTTCTCATGTGAGTTATGCTATGAATACACTTCCACCTTGCATAAAAAACGGATCAGTCTTTATAAGAGCGCATGTTTAATGATACTCTGACTCAGAGCACGACTCAATACAGTATGACTCACAATTCATGTTTCTTTAAACAGCACTTATGATGTGATATCGATGTCAGTTCAACTATACTGAATTATAAATAAGAGCTCCCCACAGGAAGCTGAAATCCAATGTGAATACCCACTCCCCGTTACTCACATTGAACAAAAGCAAATCTATTCAGACATCTCTTTCCACTCATTGATATAACTGCCTATTAATTAACTTTGATTAACATTTTCAGAAGCCTCATAATCAGTATTTGTATCTGCACCATTTCAGTGGTTCAGCACTCAAGGCATCCTCTTCAGTAATGAAGGAGCCAGTTAAACCTCTTTAGGATGCCTGAGCCCAGGGTAAAGCAAGAGCACCTCATGCTAACTTTGTGCTCTTTCATGCTGTAAAGGCCCAAATTCAAGGAACTCTTTGTTCTTGAACGCTTTTCACTCTATTCACATGATGAGGGTCTACACGGCAGGGGAATGTACCAAACACATGCTGCTTTGGTCGTAAGGACCTCTTACGCATTGGTGCCTTTTTCTCAACTGTGTGAACTTATTTATTGTAATAATTTAAGATAGTTGATACAGGACTAGCTCCTATTCAATTCAATTCAATTCAATTCAAATTTATTTGTATCGTCCGTTTAACAATAGACATTGTCTCAAGCAGCTTTACAGAACATTAGAAACGATTCAAAGTGTTTAATATTATACAAAGATGAATCTAATACAAAAATTCAAGATTAATATTAAACTTAAATGTGTTTGTATTTATTCCCAATGAGCAAGCCTGAGGTGACTGAGGCGACTATACACTATTCCTATATAACATACAGTATCTCTAACATATTGCTTGCCCACTTCTGAGTAGCTCGCCTAAAGTTGTACAAATAAAATTAAATAAATATGTTTACGTTGTTAAATATGTTTAAGCTGTTAAGTTTGGTTAAGTTTAAGCCCACTCAAATTCACAGTCGCCCACCCCTTTCCGGTGTTCAGGAATCTCACTCATAGAAAAATAACCATACTCCTCCGTGACACACATCATACAACCGTTCATCAATTTATCACACATCTAGCATCGATACAGTACATGAAAGTGTTATATAAACCTAAATCTATGAGCACAAATTGTAGTTAGGAAAAAGGATAAAGAAAACATAAATCCATAAAAATGGCAAATCTATTCAGCATAGAATCTGATGGGGATTGAACAGCGATAGGAATAAAGCTACCAAGCTGGCAAAGCAGAACCTTTAAATGGATTTATCCTGCTGCACGAATAGGCAGGACGCTCATTGTAAAGTACTGTATGAGACTAATAGAATACTATTGTTAAATCACATAAAGTCCAATATAATTTCACATCTCTGTTTTAAAAATTAATTATCTTCAATACCAAAGGTGTTTCCTTTATTTATAAAAAAAAGTAAATTCCTATCAAAATACAAGGATGCTTCCTAACAACACTCTGAAAGCTGAGAAAAAAAAATCCAGGCTCTTCTCTTTGCTACTTGTGAGGTGTGACTCTCATCTCTTGGCTCTCAGTATGCCGTCTCAGCTGATAATGAACCTGATACACTGCAGGGGTGACATTCGGCATCCCCGCTGCTTTATGCCCCATGAATGGTAACAAAAAGAGAAAGCTGGATAGAAGCTTAGACTGTCCCAGTTGCTTTGTCCTCACTTCTGTCTGTGAGACCCTATTTCATTTATCTCAAGCTGCCGTGGGTCTTCAGCTCTGGGTGAATGTATGTCTCAGATGTGCATAGGTTGTCCCTTTGCTGTGAATTAAGGTGACAGGCTTGTAAGATCAATGTAAGATTTGTGGTGCATTTTATCTCATTCTGCCTACATGTGTACTGAGCGTAAAGTGTAAATGAGCGGCATTGATTTATACCTCTGGGTTCGCTGAAATGGCATATACGTCTGTGTAATGTTCTGTATCTCATGTCTCATTTATTTTGTACACATTCATCCAATTGTGCAAGTATAATATATTTCGTATATGGAGAGAAGGATGTATGGATGTATGAATAGATATATTGGGCAATGCAGCCTATATTCAACAGTAAGTGGGTTTTAAAATGTCCTTAGTTCTGAATAGTGTTATATGTCTCTACAATCAGCAGGAAGTAAATAGAAGCTGTAAAGCAGACAGACATCTGCCTCACTTACTGATTTTTTTTTTCTTTACCAGAAACCTTTCCTGTATAAAAGTGAGAAATCAGATAATGTTATCCCTGAATTATTAGATCTGTTTACTCCAGTAGTAAAACACCATGCCTTCGACCGTTACTCACTGTTAGCTGCAATACAAGGCTGGAGAAATGAGACTGATAACATCGACAGGTCTGTCAAACAGGGTCAGTGAAGATAGACAGAGGGTGACAAGATCATATGTGGACATCTGGGGATATTGATATCACACTGGGGACATGTCTAACAGAGATACCATAATGTGAGGGTTTATCACAAATTCTACCAGTCTGTTTCACATACAGGGTATTTTTGGGTTTAATTAGGTTTGCTTGTATCCATACATATATCCAGATGAAGATAATGAGTTTATGTACATAATAATATGTTATATAAATTATTTAATTTCTTTAAAAAAAATTAAGACAAGTTAATAAACTTGATCTCTGTTAACTTTATACTGTTGATGTGGTTATATTGCTTGTCTTGTGAATTCTAACCTGTTAAAGTCAGACACTCTTCAATGCCAGACAGAGAAGGAGCAAGTGAGAGAGAGAGAGAGAGAGAGAGAGAGAGAGAGAGAGAGAGAGAGATTGGGGTAGGGGAATTAGGGTGTATGGCATTGGTGAACCAGGGCAAAGAACAGAAAACTGGCATCATATTTTCCTTTTGTCCAGTATAAATCATAACTACTTGAGCGTCACTCACAATCCTTCAGTTCAGAGATCTTATATCAGTATTTTTCTATTATATTATTTTATATTGTGGTGTACCTGTTTGCATAACACTCACTGAGGAATGGATGGAGCATTAATTTTTTCAGTTTCAGCTTCCCCAGTATTAACTACGAGACTAATTGGGATTCTAACCTAAAACCCTGGCAATAAAACCAGTGGAAAATCATGCAGGCTGGGTCAAAATCTCCAGCAACATTTGGCCCTGTCTCATAACAATCTGTCTAATTGAACCTGTCCTCTGTATAGATTTAGATCATATAGATAGTCTACATATAGATGGTCATTTATTCTTGCCAAGTCTTGCCAACATTGCAATGTAATATGTTATGAAACCTGTTAATGTGATTTATTGCACCTTGAAACTTTGCTCTGTTTATTGGTTTTGACATTTTTATTACCCTTTGATATACAGTATTTACAGTATATAGAGTTTATATATTGTGATTATAATTATGATTTTAATTATGCCTAGAGGCCTTTTCCAGATATTTAAATTGTGTATTTACTTCCTCTTCACTTCCACTACGATAAATCCTAGTTTACTCAGTGGAATAATAGAACTCTGGTGCCTCAGTCCTTCATCACCTGTGCAAAAAACAGTAGAATGCCTGCATCAAAGTGTCTGCTAGCAAGAATGCAGAAACAAGCACAATCTAAAAAAACCGAAACTAACAAAACACTGGATGCCAGAACATAAATTATGATAGATAGACCATATTTTTAAGTTTACAAAACAGATTTAATATTTTCCCTGAAGACTAACATGTGTACTTGAATAAAGACTTTGAAAGACACCTGCAGGTTTGAGAGTGTCTAAAATGCTCACTGCTTGTCTATCAATGCCCAGAACCGAGACAGAGGGGTCTGCTTGGCAAGATATTGTACATGAAAGAAGCAGAGGTCAGAATAATGGAACGTGTATTGTCTTCACTATAACACAACCCTGTTACAGTATTCTCAATTATATTCCAGCAAAGCACCTGTAGTGGTTGGTATCTGGGTTGAAACTGAAAAGCACTGGACCAGTGTTTGGTAGAAAGAGTCATTACATAACACCAGTCCTCAAACCTGAAAAGCTGTAAAGCACCACTACCTCCCATGGTCAATCACTACCACAATAGTGGGTGTCCATTAGCATATCAAAAACACAAAGCATTAAACTGCACCTGGGTTTGGTGCAATATTGGCAAATTAATGAACAACTCTCTGTGACCACCTACTAGTATAAAATAAACCTTCAGCTTTTCACAGGATCTGAGGATGGCTGGGTAGCATAGTATAGGTCATAAAAGCTTCCAAAAAAGGAACTAGCACCATCCAGTTTCTACTATGACTTAGATATGGGCTGATATTGGAAGTACCAGGATATCAAACTCAAATTCAAACTAATAATCAGTTCAGCCACTACTGTCTTATAACACTACTGAGTAGTAATTTCTATATCAGCAAGATGGACGCTTCTGTGTGGCATGATGTGAATATGTGCAAATATCCCTTGTTTCAAATGACACTTTCCTTTGTGTTGTTTACTGTATATTTGGTGTACCATGAACAGCTGTCTGAAAAGTTGTGGTGGCTTCTCCAGTATTGAAGGAAGCACATGATTGCACTCACCCTCCCCAGTTGGTAGCAGTTGCAATGTAGAGGAAAGCTAACTCATGGATGGGCACTGTACATTCTGCCCAAATAAGGAGAATATTGGGAAACGGGGGTTATAGATAGTCTGCCAAGAAGGCCAATGCAAACAACACTGAAGACTGAAAAAGCCAGCCATTATCAAACAGAGCCATCCTTCAGGTTTCCAGGATCAGGTAGGTCAACCTGTGCCATGTTTGTAGACAATATAAGATTTTGAGGATTCAAAATACAATTTTAAAATACAACTGCACAGGTTACTATAATTGTGTGGCATGTACCAAGGAATATCCACACTTCTATTCAACACTGACAACTCAACCAAATAATTCATGAGAGAGGGTTTGGATACAGATGGGACAACCATCAACCATTTGTCATGCCAGAGACAGAAAAACATACTAATGAAGATTGGAAATGGATAGTCAATTGATGGTACAAAGAAGGATAGTGATTATTGGGAATTGAGCAAACCACAATACTATACAATAGACACTTAGAACAAATACAAATACAACTTTTTTGTATTAAATATATTTCTTTCAATTCCCTCACAAGCCAATCATCACAGGTGTGGGAGCCATCAGAGAAACAAATTAAACAGAGAAAACAGAGTACCTCTAGAGACTAAAGATTAACAGAAAGAAAAAGACATATAAGCTAAAATAATTTGTGTAATATGTTAGCCATCATAGACCAGTGGGATATGTTGGTCAACAAAAGAATGATGAGTTGCTGCCCAGTTGTTTCTTGTCAAGACCCAGAAACTTGTCATGATGCATCTAGCACTTTTCCAAGCATCCAGGCTGAAAGAAGAAGGTGTCAAATCCAATGTCTTGGATCAAGTATAACATCCTCCAGTATAAAAAAAAATGGTACCCAGGGGTGAGTTACTCAGAAAATAGAATAGGGTGTGGATAATGTGCAAACAGATAGAACGACAAAGCAGATTAAGACTATATATTATATGGTCCCTGACAAATAACAGTGGCTAAAACACGAAAATCACACCAGTAGCTGGACAAAGCAGGGCTAAAAGATTGCACAGTAGCATTAATCTTGGCAGAACAAGAACAAACATTCATTGCTAAGTAAGTTAAATAAGGGGTGTATAAAATAAGAGCAAAGATGTAACAAAAAGGGTGCAAAGTCCCTGCGTCAAATTATAATAGATAAGGGGAAGAAAACAGCAGTGGTGATAGATATGTAAATCTAGAGCGATGGTAACATTAAAAAAATGCCATATCATGAGGTGGAGAAATCCAAGAGGCTGAATGCGAAAGAAAACAAGACTTGAGCTGTGGTAACTAAGTTGGAAATGTGCTTTGAATGGATTTTAAGAATAAAAAGAATGCAATTTACTGCAATACAAGAAGCACTAGAATTTGGGTAAGGAAAAGTAAATAAGTAAAAATGTTAAAAATAAAGAAAGAATAAAGTAAAACTTAGAGACAGATTAAAATTTTACACCCAGATATCTGGAGAATCAACCCGACCAGCCTCTAACAAAAATAATCTTCAAAATAATGATTTTGTTAAAGAATATGAATGGATGGATGGATGGTTGAATATACCTTATTAAAAGATCAAGGTGAATCAAAAACTAAATAGCATTTGCTTTTATATTACAAGAAAATCTTTAAATACACCTTTTTTCCATGTAACCTCTGGATGAAACCAGACTTAAAATGATATGAGAACTTTGTAAACGAGAAAGTTTAGAACATGTAGTTCCTTTCACTGAAAATGGCAACATTTCCCCATGTGAAGTCTTTTAGAAGGCCATATATGAATAATTAAAATTCAAACCCTTCTTCAACTTTTTTTTTTACTTTTTAACTTTTAGAACAGTTACCCTGCTGTGCACCCAAATCCATTATCTGCATCCCGGATTCTATTTCATTTGAAGCTATTCCTCTTTCTACATGACTGACTGCTGCTCACATATATCTCACTGGAGGCTGTAGTAGATGTCTGTGATGGATGCCAGCTCTAATTGGGGTTTAATTACAGCCGTGTGAAGCGGAAGAAACAAAACCAACACCCTTCCACCCCACCCCTCAAGCCCACCACTATTGACTAGTAAGAGAGTTGCTGTGGTAACAGGGCAATCAAACAGCACGGCCGATGAATGATGAGCGCCTACCATCACAGCCACACATGCATGTATACACACCTACACACACATTGTGTCCAAACACATGAGCGATAAGTTGACCCATTTATTCACACCATCTATTTAATTTGTAGCGTTCATTTGTCACATTTAATTTTAACATGGATGTGAAATAAAGACATCCACATTAGCAATCAGGATGTGTTTAAGGTAACTCTGATTTGACCCTCTGATCAAAGCTGTCCATGTTTTTAACATTTACTATGTTTAGTCTAATAATGGCGGTCACATTAACCTCACACTCAGATCTGTTAGATGGAGTGGGATCAAAGCAAGCACACTTAGCCAGTTTGCTCAAAATAACAATGTGTGAGCACTGATTTTTTTTTTTTCCAATGACTGAACAAATACATTTTATTAAATTTAACAACCTTATAGTCACAGTTCATTGAGAGGTTGTATAATCACTGCCACATGTGCTATATTTTTGTATTTTCTTATGTTATGACTCTCTCCTGATATATTCCATTCATTAGGACATATAATTAAAAAATAAAATGGCATCTATTATTTTTAATTGATTAATAACTGCTTATACCCGGTCAAGGTCATGAAATGAAAGAAACATGTTTTTTGATGAAACCACGGAATACAGATTAATCTAAAGTGGACATGCAGAGAATATGGAAGAATCAGCACAGACAGTATCTGTACTGTAGATAGCGCTGACAGTAATAACTCTACCTGCTGCGCCATCATGCCACCTTCTGCAAATCATTATTTGCAGAGGTATTTTTATATATAGCAGGCAGTCTAGAAATTTTATTTTTCATGGAACATAATAAAGGGTTAGAAATAACTTACAATATACTTGTATATATAGTTGTCATTGAAACCAATATAAAGTATGAACCAATCATGTTTGAAAATGGTCTCAATGAAAATAGAGTCTTGTAGGCTTCAGAAGATTGTGATTGTGAGGTTGAGTCTCAAGTTGAGAACTTGAAGCTTTTTTGGATAGAGCATTGGATTGTTAGTTTTTGAGCCTTGGAATAGTGACCCCAAATCTGACAGGTAAATATATATGCAGGGGAATTTTCCCCTGACAGAATTCCAGTCCTTCATAGGGAACAGACACACACACACACACACACACACACACACACACACACACACACACACACACACTCATTAACAACTAGGGGCAAACACAGCCACCTACCTGCATGTTTTTTTAGATATTGGTATGGTACTAGAGAATGTGGAGGAAACCGTGGATTATAAAGCTGATGAGAACATGCAAGTTGTTAATTTAAAGTTGTTCATCATTTTTATTTAAATTACACCATTCAACCAGATCCACAACATGTGGCGTTTTCAGATCATCCTGCTTTGTGTCTCACTTCTTATCATCTTCCCTTCTGTTTGCTTTTTCATCATCCGATTTGTCTACTGGGAATTGTTCATTTCAGTTGTTATGCCAGAGACACATCCTGTCTTTTCTATCTTTTTCATGTGTTTTTTTCCGAATGACTTACTACTGACTGCCGCATTTTAAACCCTTCTCTTCACTGGTCTTTTATTTTTTTATACATGCTGCACTCATGCCATTAAATTCATTTTGTCTGTGTTCCCATGAATGCTGCTTCCATTTGCTCTTACCCTTCAATTTTCCTGTATTTAATGTCTGTTTACGTTAGGTCACTCCACTAATGGGAGCACTGAGAGATGTTCTGCATCTAAAATGTCTTTGCAAAAGTTTCATGACAGTTTCTGTATTTATAGGAAGGTAATCAACAATATTCTGATGTTATCTTTCATCTTATACCACAGTAGCTTACCAAATGCTACAATTTTTAATAAAATTATATATTGTACTTTTGAATCAATATTAGTTACATAAATGTTGTGAAAGATCCAATAATTTAGCTCCTCTTATAACTAACATTATAACAGCTGTTCATAAGACGGAATTCATTTAAAAAAATCTTACTAAGAAGTAAGAAATAAAAAAAATAAAGACAAAAAAATAAAGACAAAAATTCAAACAACTGCAGTTTAAAACCGTTTTGACTTTAGCCAGCACTGTTGTCAGAGCTACTGTTATAGAAAATCAATCAAAACCTTCTGACTAACTAGATTCAAGAATTCAACAGTGGTGTGATAGAAAACCCAATAGGTTGATTATGTGTTTACTGTATAATTCCACACAATTAAATGAAATTCACAATAAGGAGTGCTTCAATCCACAAGGTTGGTTATTGTCTATTTCTTGTTTAGCTACATACCTGGCTGGTTACGGTCCTTTCCTGAATTATTCTGTAAAGATACCAATAAAAATATAATATAGCTGCAAATGTTTTAGTAAATAATTAATATGAGGCAATGTGTTTAGGCAATGAGACATTATATGTCAGAAATGTGTGTCTCCACAGAATTAGACCCAAAAGCAAGGCCGGGTCTAGAGGGGCCGGGCCACGTCCGGCGGCGTAGCCAGAGGGGCCGGGCCACGTCCGGCGGCGTTGCCGGGCCGGGCCGGGCCACGTCCGGTGGCGTAGCCACTTCCTCTGCAGGCAAGAAGTGAGGTGGCATCCTCCACAGGAAGACAGGAACAGAATTGGCATCCCCCAAAGGAACAGGTGCGGAGTCTGCCGAAGAACACTAGAAACTAAAGGGAAAGAAAGAAAAATCCCAAAATAAAGAAAAAGAGTAATCCAGAAAAAGATGCATCACAGATTGTAGGTACCAGGCATAGTTATCCCGCTGGGTCTATGTCTGGCTCAGTCATTCTGTCATAAACGTGTGTCTCCACAGAACGGAATTAGACCCAAATGCAGGGGTAACCTAAATAACCTAAAAATGGGGGTTATTAGAAAATACAAACACATGGAAAAACACTGGGGAAGAAAAAGCAACCAAGATAAAGAAAACCAGGAGACATAACAACAAACAAAAGACAACCAAAGACACCACAGACACTGGAACACAGAAACACAAGGACTCAGCAAAAAACACACACAAGACAACTGGTATAAATGGGGAAGGCAATTGTTGAAAACACAAGGGACAGGTGTGCAGAGGCAGGAGCGGATAAGGATAGGGCAGGGCAACACGTGAACAAAAAAAGCACAAGGCACAAAACAAAACATCCCCCTAGTGATCAGACAAGGAAAAATTCCAAGCTGTTCCTGACATGATAACTGCCATAAAAAAAATGGCATAAATAAAAGCCATATTATTTCAGGCAATTTTTCATACTGCATGCAGCACACTTCGACTGCTCTCAGTTTAACGTCCTTTATTCTTATAAGTGAATGTCTTAGTAAATATTTAAATTGGTTTGGAGACATGGAAAACTTTTTCAAATACTGTATGTAATTTTTATCTGTAAAAAAAAAAAGTATAATTTGCTTTTTTCTTTGTTTTTTTTTTAATTTATTCATATTTACGAATTCCTCTTAAATATTCCAGCCCCTATTTTTAGTTATATAATTCAATTTCTTTAAGTGCATTTTCACTTTTAGTACTTATTCGTAATGCATTGTTTGTTTTCCTAACCCTTTTTTTTTTTGCTTAAAATTAGCACCCGAAGGGCCTATAATAAGTCTGAACAAGATAAGACAGCATAAGAATGAACAATAACATGGCCAGTAAAAAATAAGTGAGAAAAATGTTTCTGTTGTATATTGCAAATGTGTTTTTCAGCAAATTAATTCCCATTATATGAGGCCCAGCATTGTGCAGACCTGCCACTGCAATCACCACCGTGATGTGTTGGCTTTTAAAATCATCAGACTGCACACACTAAGACAACAACAAATCAAGCAATAATGGCCTGTTGTGCCTCAGCTGGAAAGCCACATACTCTTTGTAAATATAGAACAATTTGATACAAGAGCAATTTGGGATCCTCTGTGAAGAGAATCTTCTCTTTGCCCTAGGGGCTTTTAGCAGTGGTGCACCTTGGGAGATGCAATGTAATTATGCTATTTAGCAAACAAACCGGGGCAACCTTGATCCTAAACTCAGCCGCACGCCGCAGTTCGGCGGCCTTCGTTATGGAGTTATATTCGTTCATTAATTGAAAAACCACTAAAAGGTTTGCTTATAATAAAGGTCACTACTCAGAGTTGGGTCATTAGTCCTTTTGGTCGTATGGCAGATAAAAAATTTACCTAAATACTTCTAAAATGATAATGGTTTTTAATATCTAGATGCAAAACTGTACTGCATTTTGATTCTCTTAGAATATAACTAATCTATACAGTAATAGGTGGAGTTTAATTTTAGGACTTTCCCAGTATGTTCTGATTTACAGATATTACTGTATGTATGGGTTTATTATATATATTTTTATTTTTAGTATTATTATTTTTTTTGGAGTGGGGCAAACATTAGAAAAACAGACAGAAGTTTAAGAATATATGTATTGACAGCATGTGTGAGTATTTTAACATTGCTTTATGATTGCAGTTTTGTAGGGAATCATTATGAATGCCTCATACATAAATTGGCATGACATTTAACTAAATTGCTTTTACTGTTTGAATTTTGATGATTATTATTCAAGACGAAGTTGGGGCAAAAACATAATTAAGATGAGGAAAAGATAAGCATGGACAAAACATTGAAAAATATATGGAAAAATGACTTAAAAATGCTAAATACACTGGCCATAGTTTGCTATTTGTTGTGGACAAATGAAGTTTTCTAGAAAAGGCTATTTATGATTCTTTACAATGAGTACACTAGATGACTAGATGTTCCACCGTTTCATACCTGCTAAAAACTGATGTAACCAACTAAAAATATAAGGATGTTTTAGCTCAGTGGTGTTGGACTACTGATCAAAAGGACATGAGATTGAATCCCATGTCCACCAAGCTGCCACTGCTGGGCCCTTGAGCATTCTGGATAAGGGAATCTGCTAAATGCCTGAAATACATAAATTATTTGGAAAGAACAGTTTTATTCATTTTTGTTCTCATTCAGACTGTGGTGAGCAAAGTTGGGTGAGCGATTATAATTGCACGGAAAAAACATCTTATTTACTGGCTTGTTCTGTTCATTTCTGATTTTAGCATAAAAATAGTTATACCTTAAATATACTTAATTTTTTACTACAACACTGCAGCCACTGGTAACCTTTAAGCCTTTTGATGCTCTGATACCATTAAATATAAGCAGAGACAGAATAAAACATGAGGCCAGACTAACAGATAAAACAGAACATACACAAATACTGTGCTTACTTTTAAAGAGGTTTGCCTTATTTTAAAAACCACCACCGCGTCTACTTGAGAGTGGAGAAGTGCATTAGGACAATACTGTGATCCTATTGGCGTAAACTACATGAACTAACATCTTGAACAAAGGCTGAAATGTCATGCAGTAATTGAAATGCAAAATCTGTGCATATTATTAGGGCAGGAGGACTGAAAAGAGTCTAATGCACGAAATAAATATATATAGTATAAGTATAAGTAGTGTGCTGTAAGGGCCTTCAATAGCCCTTTTAACACTTTCAACTGCTTTAATAATCACTTTACCAATCACACACTCTAGAAGTGCCAAGGCTGGCTATAAAAAAACTCAAATAAAAGCACATTATATAACTGAATTCTTTTTTCATCTTTTCCTTCTTCTGATTTACAATACTATAACCTAATTGGTCAGACCCTGAATCCCTTTGTGAATTATAATATAGGGAATTTAATTCAGCAGTTACTTGCATATTATGAACTCATGTACTTAGTCTTTTGTGGTACTAGTGCTAAAATGTAGCATTTTAACTTGTGTAGTTATTAAAGGACTCATTGTAATAATTTATAAGGAATGTTTTTTTTTACAGCCTGGTGTGAATGCTCTGCTTTTTCAGAGCTGTTATCCTTTTTGTCTCCATGCCACATATGTCCTAATCATCATTTATTGATGTCTTTGTTAGCGGATTTGAACAAGTCTGAGTGGTTGTTAAGGAGACGTTTTCTGTCACACAACGCAAACGGAGTATTTGTGTAACTGATAAACGATTGCTGTGTCATTTTTTACTACAAAAAAATTTGCGTATTTAATGTTTCTCTTAAAAAATGTTTATAACGCTGCCTTACAAAAGCCATGGTCTGATGTGTTTTCTGAGCTTGTATTTTGCTGAGTGATCCTCAGCATCACTGTTTGGTTATGAAATGGACCTGTCTCACAATACCCATATGTGCTTTTTAAACATCCCTTTATAGATTTAATCCGCTTTTGCTGTTATAAAAAGCTCCACTCTTCTGGGAAAACTTTCTACTAAATTTTGTTGGCTTTGGGTGTTTGCTCAATCAGCCACAAGAGCATTATTGAGGTCAGATGCTGATGCTGGGGTTCAGTTTTGTTTTATCTCAAAGGGGTGAGAGCTCTGTGCAGGACCATCAATCCTCATAGACCTCACGTTGTGTGCACACACTTTGTTATGTTGGAAGAGGTATGGAATAGGTAAATCTTAATGGTACAACAGTTCACAAATGGGTGTGATAGGCAAGTGTCCACATACTTCTGGTCATATAATAAGGTAAAGCTAGGTAAAAGCTACATACATATGTACATTTTTACAGTTTGTCTACAAAAACAGACTTCTAAGAAGTTTGTATGTGTGTGTGTGTGTGTGTGTGTGTGTATGAGTGAGAGAGAGAGAGAGAGAGAGAGAGAGAGAGAGAGAGAGAGTGAGAGAGAATAGGGGACATATATTTAGGTAAATGTTTGGTGTAAAGAAGTAAGTTAATTTGAGTTTAATTGCAACAAATATATTTCAATTACAGGACTACAGGCTTCATGATTGTTATTAAACACCGTGCATATGTTCACTTCTATAACCACATGCAAGTTTTCCTGTATTGTGAGTGAAAACTGATAAATTTTTCTACATTAAAACAAAAATGAGTCGAAAATGAATCATTGGATCTATTCGATCAACTCGTGGTGTGGAAAGGAGTCACAGACTACAAGCCTGAATTATGTATAAAAAAAAAGAGTGGAGAGAGAGAGAAGTGGAGAGAGAGAGAGAGAGAGAGAGAGAGAGAGAGAGAGAGAGAGAGAGAGAGAGAGAGAGAGAGAGAGAGAAAGCTGCAGGAGGGCAGACAATGTCTAACTAGTTGTTTCACAAGAAAGGTCAGCCTTTGTTATGCAACTTATGAGAGAAAAGCGAAACTGTTTTTAGCTTTTTGGAACAGTGTTGTGAAATGTAACATGTAACAGTACTTCGGTACCAAGTCGATAGTGAAGTTGTGAAAATATGATCTTATCATCCTTTCTAAGTCACAGGCAGTACATAGTACTGACTTTATTCAGTACATGCTGATAAGTAAATAAAAGTTGTGAACCACAGTGTAAATAACACAGCCCTGTATTTGTCGTTTAAAATATTTATCTAAAATATAGCATTTAGACACTTAAGCCTGGTGGGACAGGTGCAGATAGGGAAATGGGGGTAGTTAGTTTGGACATTGAACCCCTTGGTTCTGTGACCACGATCCAACAATTGTTCTGCAACCCTTACCATAAGGGCCATAAGTTTGGCCCAAGGAATCCATTGATCCAATCAACGTGCATGGCGAGTGCCGCTCTGCTACTGTCTCTGTAAGCGTTGCTCCATGTCGCACATGTACATATAGAAAATGAATGGTCTCCTGTCGATTTGTCCCTAAATGGTGTGGAAGCAACCACACAGACAGAAATATTAACAGTCTGACATGCCACTGAAGCAAAATGCCATATTATAACCCAGGTTTCAGTTGCACCTCAGGTTACACTCACAAATGGCAGAGAATCTGAAATCTATATTAGTAATTAGCTTATATTGAAAGTGCACACAGTTTTAAGAGCTAAGTGCACACAAATTTCAGTCTTTTTTTTTTACTTCACTTGCACGACATTGTTGTTTCACAAATATCTCTAGCAAGAGTGGATGATTCAGAAAAAAAAAAAACAGCATTACAACTGTGCCGTTACATTCATACTAGCATGTGACAAGATGCTTGTAGTTTACATGGCAGGAGCAAAGCGACCGTTGTCCCTTTTAGGTACATACTTTAGTGTTCAGATAAGAAAGAGCAGAAGCTACATAAATAAATGATATGCATTGAAACTAAATAATGCACTAATCAGGATGAAGATTGGTTACTTGATTTAAATGGGTAGGCTTTATTCTACACTCACCAAAGGCACCAGTTCTGCTACCTTCTAACAAGCTTTCTTTTACTTTGTAATGTCACTATACAGATATAATGAGAGGTCATATATGAAAGGATCAGACAAACCCACAGTTATATGCTTTATCTTTAATTTTTCCATCAAGTGCATGAGAGCTAATTGCTGGTTTTGAGTAAAGAACCGAAGAAATAGAGGCACATGTATCTTAGGACTGTACTGAGTAATTATCCAAGTTCATAGGTTAGATGTGATGCGTTTATTGTCTGATATCTAATTTTCCTTCAACTAAGAAACTCAGTTCAACTGTTGCTTATAGCTTTATCAATAAAATCATGGCTTTGTGCATGCATGTACATGCACAGGGGAAATAAATGCTTGGCTACACCAGAGTTGCAGCAGTGCAAACTTTTTATTGCTATTTCATGCATTTGATGTTATTTTATGTAGGTTTATATGGTGTAACTTATAAAAGTGTGAATATCTGAAATAACCGGATGAACAGTGTTTGTCCATCAGACAGAACACTCTGTGCCCTGTTTTCCTATTGGCTCGTGACGAAGCACGCTACAGCGCGTCCACTCTCTCCAAAGCTTCCGCGAGCGCAGCGAGTCGCAGGTGCCAATGAATGAGACGCACGTGGACACGTCGCGCGCTTCGTATTCTCCTTGCGTTTTGGCAGCGCACGCGGCGTCCCGATGAACCCTCGCGCGCGCGGCTCCTCCAACATACAATGGATTAACCGGAAAGACATGAGCGCACGAACCGAGGACGGCGTGAGCCTGTGCCAAAGGGCTCTCCAGATAATCACCGAGCTGTGCCTCGCCGGTCACGTCGACCGGGAGAAATGCGCGGACATCTTTCCAACCGAGAGCAAAATACCAGGTAAAGGAAGTTCAGGTAAATGTGACTAAAATGGCTGTTTAAACTGCTGAAAGCTGCTGTTTCTGACTTAACTCTCCAATTCAATTGTGCTAGAAAGTTTTTACTGCTATATTAAGTGTCAGATGTGCTCGAGAAATACTAGAGGAATGTTTACTACAGTATCACTGTAAACCCTGTAAGTGCAGTGCAACAGGTAGGAGCATCATCATCATCATCATCATCATCATCATCATCATCATCTATTACACAGACTGGCTACTAAATGTGTCAGTACTGTGGACATGCGTTCAGTATTTATTTCACACACAATATGTGTCTACTATTATTAGCTCGTGCCATATATACAAGCTTACTATCACTGATTATATTCCTCATTAAGTATAAATGATGTCACATTAAAGCATGTTTTTTTTTTTTTTTTAAATAAAAAAGCACTGATTCTTCACACAACAGATCCTCCTGTTATTATACTGGTGCATAAACAGGTGCATATGCAAATGAAGCAATGTGTTCAGGGTTGTAAATGTCAAAATAACACATGTTCTGGCCAGAAAGGTAAATGTTTCGAAAGCATTGATTATTCTATTGTGCACCAGGACCATGAAGCCCAGTCTGCTGCTATGGTGACACCTGTGTCTTAGAAACGTCTCTGTTGCGTTCGGTACCTTCAGATACAATGCAGGACCTCCCCGACTACACCCCCCCAGACACACACACACACACGCACACACCCATACACACATACACACACATACTTATACACTATCATACTTGCAAACACACATGAATGCACCCGCATGTAAATGGTATACATGTAATGTACATTTTTAGTGGGTTTTCAGAGTGTTTCATGTGTTGTTTAAGTATGTTTCCAGTTGCTTGTAAACATGTAAGTGAACGCAATGTAATAACCCAGCTCTAATTGGCTAAACATGACAAATGACAATGCTTTTAAACTCTGTGATTTATTGACACTGTGACTTCCCCTGTCATTTTCTATTACAATTTTATTGCATTTAATTCTTTTCCCTTCTCTGCAATACAGGATTTATGTCCCTTTCTTATGCATTTCCTTCTTTTTTTCTCTCTCTATTACTCTCTTCCTTGTGTGTTCCACACTTTCATTGCTGCTGGCATTTTCTGTTTGCCTCGTCTGTCTTTTCAATTTACCCCATCATCTTTTACTTCTCTGCCTATTGCTCTCGCTCTCTTACATCACCTCTATTTACTCTCAATCTTTTCCTCTGCTCACTCAACTGTCCTCCACTAAACCATTGCCTGTAGACATCTCTGTAAGTCTCCTAGCTGTGCTCGTGGGTTTCTGTGGACTCGCCCTGTTGGTAGTCTCTCTCTTTGTGTTTTGGAAGCTGTGCTGGCCCATCTGGAGAAGCAAGGCGCTCTCCTCTCACAGCGAGACTGTTCGTCAAGGGGTTCTGCCCGAGGCACCAGCACCCACACCTCATGTCACGCCATCGCTTCTGGAGCGCCAGGCTTTACAAGCTGAGAAGCAGGAGAAGAAAGAGGAGGAGGAGGACCAGAGGAGGAAGGTGCCTGAGGTGAAGGTAAACGGTTGTAGATCGGTGAAGTCACTTGAGGCAGCCATGAAGATCAGCCAGACATCTCCAGACATCCCGGCTGAGGTGCAGCAGACAATACGTGAACGCCTGAGTAAGAGGGCCAAGATTCAGAAACAGAGCACTGAACCCACCTCATTCTCCAGGTATCTAGGTTCTCTCATGAGCTTCTCTCTATTTCAATTCTGAAGGCTCCTCTCAGCTTTCCAGGTCCACAAAACAATTTCCAACTGCTACTCAATTCCAATAAGCTTTTTTTTCTTCTTTTAGTTCTTGAAACCTCTTACTGGAGATCCCAGGTCCCTAGATGTTTTTAATTTTAGAATAAGTAATTCCTCTCACTTATTCAAATATCTGACCCATCCTTCAACTTCTCTCATCTCACGTAACACTTTTGCCTCTCTTTATTCCATGGCTAATTGGTACAGCAGGTCTTAAAATGATATATTTAAAATATTTTCATGAAAATGATTGTTTTATTTGCTCTGCTAATTAAAAAAATAGTTTGAATGTTTGTGGCATGGTTAGCTATGCCACTTCACGGCTTCAGGGTGATGGGTTTAATCCCGTTTAAAAGCGTGTGTTTCCTTCCAGTACTCTGTGGTTTCTGCCCACTGTCCAAAATTATGTGTGTAGATGGACTGGCAATTCTAATTTACCTGTCCAGGATCAAGCCCTTACTGAAAAGGATTGAATTAATTATTTATACAAAAAATATGACTTCCATCCCTGTGACATTCCCAATTTTGGGCACACTTGTGCAAATATACACATGGGCCATTATATCTAGAACTTTAATTTAAATTTACAAATTTGCAGTTCACATTTACATCATTATAAATATTATAAAAAGGGTTTTTAAATGTTAGGTCACTATATATCACTGTAATCAAAAGGGCATAGACGTTTCTTAGTTTTAGTCTATTTCAGGTCAATACAAGTACTGTAGAGTCCAAAAGAGTACAAATCCAAGGATATGTTTCACATACTATAGATTGGACATTAATCACATTTGTATTTGTCCCAGTTTTATTACACAGTTTTTGAATAAAGTATAACTTGTACCATATATAACCATGTATTTGCAAATGGAAATTCCTTTCCATTTAGTAAAGGAAGCAGAGTTTTTGCCCTTGCTGCCTCAGTAGTTATCAAGGTTGTTGCAATTAAGGAATGAAATCAGCGCGCGAAGAACCTTTTTCAGCATTAGAACTAATTAATGATGTTTGTATCAAATTTATAAGCTTGTGACGGCAGTGTTAGCTATTTTCACTCCATGTCTGACAGGGCTGCAACAAGCCCCCTACCTTCTTCTACTAGCCCTGTAATCACTACAGCCTTCCAGCCTGAGCACCCGAGTCATGCTGCCATGACAACAGCAATTAAACAATCAGCTGTTCTCCTCTTTGTTTGGTTCTCGACACTACATTTAAAGCGAAAGGGCTTGTAATTAGTATTGCCATGCAATAGAACCGACATACTGTAAAAGCTTGTTCTGCTGGGGACGTAACAAACAGCTGCACTGCTCTACTGATGGTGGCCATTACTGAGTTCCCACAGAGCCGCCATTAAAACCCTGATGCAGCCTAATAAACTATGTAGCCCCTAAATTACATGTTGGTAGAATACAGAGAAAGCGCTAAATGTGGGAGCTTAAAGGTCAGCTGTAAAAATAATGGGACAAGGATCTGTTTTCTCCTGCTTTATTCATGGGGTCGCTGTCTTTTTGGTCTCCATCATTTTGCTGTGTAACCTCTGTTTCTTTCGCTGATTATTTGTATAGATTGTAAAACTACTCGATTTAACTCATGAGATATATTTTCTTTAGTCATATTTATTTGAAGCTGCTGAGGTGACACGGTGGTTATTATTTCAGAGGTTTTGGCCATGACTTACCAGATTGAGGCCAATATAGTTGATGTGACATGGGAGCTAATGTATTTTCAAAGGTCTGAGTCACGGAGAAATCAATTGAATTAGACCATTTTTGTCACAGGAGACTAAGCGCTGTGATGACTAATAATGTTAAACTTTGCTTCAATCTTCAAATGATGCATAAAATCATACTGGAGTTATACCTATATATATATATATATATATATATATATATATATATATATATATATATAAGGTGGATATGCATAAAAACAATCCTCAAAGCCAAGCTCAGTTTTTCTCACTTATTTGTGCTAAATGATTAATTGGAGGTCATGTATAAGTATGATGTCCACAACTGCATAAAGTTATGACCTTAATATTTTACCCCAAGGCCTTAATGTATTCATTTGTAGCCAGAACTTATTAAAAATTAACCACAGTGTCACCAGAGCAGCTCCATACTGTTCTCAGTTCTTCTTGTTTTCTTTTAATGAAAGACATTAAGCCAACTTAATTCTTTGCAATACAGTACATCCTTTCTAACCTTATATCACATTGGCCAAAGGTCCTTGAAAAACACAGTTATCTGAGCCATTTTATCTCGCTAAAAGAGAAAAGGGCTGTCTGTTCCCGCTTTGCCTCTGTTGGCATGTGTGCATGGTCACATAGCACAATGGAACAGCTATGTTAAAGTACTAACATGCCAAGGGGGCTGTACGGCTGGTAGACTGAAAAAAAAAACACAAGCTGCTAAATGTGTGAATTGTGCAGCTTTTGTCCTCAGTGGTGGCTTTTTTCCCCTCTCCTTTATGCAACAGTAGAAATCTATTACAATTTCCTCTAACTGGATTTTCTGCAGAAAACTAATAAAAAAATAGTGTTCCTCATAAATACTTTAGAGCAACACTTAGAATGAATATGTTTAATCATACAGGTTAATTTGTGACATAAAAGCTAAGTTCATAATATGTGTTCAGTCTGTGAACAGATAATTGCCCCTCTCTGGCCATCTGGCTGCTAACATGGACACATAATTCTTGCGTCAGGCTCAGCTGGGTCTGGCCATGTTGGGCAGCTAATCACCAGTCGTCTAGAGCCAAATGAAGGAATGAGAGGGTTAATGTAATGATTTTTTATTCATCTTGAGGAAACAGATACTAGAGTTAATCCTAGACAATATCATTTATGGAACAGTTAAACTGTTTAAAATAATCTTGATATTATACTTTTAATCGAAGATCGCTTACATGAGTTTGACACCAGAGAAATACCTAAAGAGAATTATAACCCTGATATATCGGATTTCTTATTAAGAACAGTTATGCATCATATGGCAAGGAGGGGATGTTTTCTGTTTCCTATGGCTATGATGAAGGATTATGTTACAATTATTAAAATTACTTACCGAATTCAGAGGGATTTTTCATTACAGATTCGTAAAACCTGCTGCTGCTACTGAATATTTTTATGCTACTGAATAAAATGTTCGTTGATTCTTATGATTCATTGGAAGAATCAGCTATTCAGAAACATTCATACTTTGAGTCACATAGGCACTAATTTGCTAATATTATTTGTAATCATTGAAAGCAAACAGATACAGTAACAGGCCCAAGAGCATGTGGAACCCAATTTAACCCCTTTTAGACATGTCACAGCTATTGTCAATGTCATCCAAAGGTTTGTAGTATTTATTTGTAACTGAGTGCATAGGTTTTTCTATAAAAAGCGTTTGTTATATTTACTAGTGGGAAAAGTGCCAGTTGCTAGGCGACATTAAGCCACAGGAAAAAGCCATGGTATAGTTCATATAGGGAAGTCATTATGCATCTGAGGAAAGGGGCTGAAGATCCATTACTAGAAAAGGGTTCTTTGATCATTTAACAGTAAATCCCAAAAATACTGAGGGTCAAATCTACACCCTGTTCAGTACTTGAATCTATGTATGAAAGGCAGCATACAGCTAACATTTAGACTATTTATTTGGATAACTGGATAAGAAGGAATATTGCTACGTTTTTCCAAAGTCATGTATTATGACACTATTGCATGTTTTCATGCATGCATTCATGCTTTCACATAAACATCAGCAGTTAAATAATGCAATATGGGGAAGCCCTTTATTTATGAATATCTTTTATAAAGCATTGTCTTAATTGACTATTGCAGTGTCAAGGCATGAAACTGTTACAAATATAGACGTGAGAGATAACATTTGAGTTTTCACTGTAGTATAAAGCTCCAGGCTCCTCAAGCTAGTCATCTTTTGCCACTCAGCATTTCCCTTTAAGTGGATTAGTACATTTTTTATAAGATAAAATGACAAAAATACTACCTTATATTTCTCTCTTTAGGCTTTTGCTAGATCTAAAAGTGCAGCTTTTCTTTTGTTTCTTTTCCCACACACCTGTTTGTTTCTGTAGATTTGTCTGGTCAACATGCATCCACAAACACAGGACAATGATAATTAAAAAGTAGAGGAAACAGAGTCAGATTGGTTCTGACAGGGAAAATGTCTGTTTTTCAGAAATTTGATCTCAAATGTTCTTATTCTCCTGCAATAACTCATCTCCTTTTTTGCTAGACACAATTCCTTTCGTCGCCATCTCAGACGGCAGATGAACGTCACTAGTGTGGATTTCACCATGGACACCCTGCCAGTGAGACAGTCCTCAGCAGTCAGCATCGGACGCATAAAGCCAGAACTCTACAAGCAGAAGTCTGTGGACTCGGAGGAAGGGAACAAGGAGCCAGTGGAGACATGTGGCAAGCTTAGCTTTGCTCTGAAGTATGACTATGAAGAGCAGGCTTTGGTAGTGCGCATCCTTAAAGCATTGGACCTGCCGGCCAAGGACTTCACAGGTACTTCTGACCCCTACGTAAAGATCTACTTGCTCCCTGAGCGTAAAAAGAAGTTCCAGACACGGGTCCACCGAAAGACACTAAACCCTACATTCGATGAGGTGTTTTGTTTCCCGGTGGAGTACGATCAGCTGTGTAACCGCAAGTTGCACTTCAGCGTCTACGATTTTGACCGCTTCACAAGTCATGACATGATCGGCGAGGTGGTGGTAGACAACCTGTTTGAGCTCTCAGACCTGTCACGTGAGGCCGTGGTATGGAAGGACATTCTCGCCGCCACTACAGTGAGTATAGTGGTTTTTTTTGTGCGAGTGTGGCACTAAATGATGTTTTCAAAAAATTTGAATTCATCCTAATTGCATTTAAAATGTAAGAGATGAAAAAAAAATCACAAATATA